>NW_017731941.1:1328844-1331878 GCF_001890085.2 Hipposideros armiger
TCAGGATTGCCGTGGCTATTCGGGGTCTTTTATGGTTCCATATAAATTTTAGGATTGTATTTTCTGTTTCTGTGAAAAATGCCCTTGGTAGTTTGATAGGAATTGCATTGAATCTATATATTGCGTTAGGCAGTATGGACATTTTAACTATATTAATTCTTCCTATCCATGAGCATGGTATATGTTTCCATTTATTTGTATCTTCTTTAATTTCTCTCTTCAGTGTCTTATAAGTTTCTGAGTTACAGGTCTTTTACTTCTTTGGTTAAATTTATTCCTAAGTATTTTATAGTTCTTGAAGCAACTGTAAATGGGACTGTTTTCTTAATTGATAGTTTGTTATTGGTGTATACAAATGCAACTGATTTCTGAATATTGATTTTGTATCCTGCTACCTTACTGAATTCATTTATCAGTCCAATAGTTTTTTGGTGGAGTCTTTGGGGTTCTTTATATATAGTATCATGTCATCTGCATATAATGACAATTTTACTTCCTCCTTACCAATTTGGATGCCTTTTATTTCTTTTTCTTGTCTGATTGCTGTTGCTGGAACTTCCAGAACTATGTTGAATAAAAGTGGAGAAAGTGGACAGCGTTGTCTTGTTCCTGATCTTAAGGGGAATGGTTTTAGCTTTTCCCCATTGAGTATGATGTTAGCTGTGGGTTTATCATATATGGTCTTTATTATGTTGGGATATGATCCCTCTATTCCCACTTTGCTAAGAGTTTTTATCATAAATGGTTGCTGTATTCCGTCAAATGCTTTTTCTGCATCTATTAATATGACCATATGATTTTTATTTTTCATTTTGTTGATGTGGTGTATCACATTAATTGATTTGTGGATATTGAACCAACCTTGCATTTTAGGGATGAATCCCACTTGATCATGGTGTATGATCTTCTTAATCTATTGCTGAATTCTGTTTGCTAATATTTTGTTGAGGATTTTTGCATCTATGTTCATCAGGCATATTGGCCTGTAGTTTTCTTTTTTTGTAATGTCTTTGTCTGATTTGGGGATCAGGGTGATAGTGGCCTCATAGAAAGAGTTTGGGAGCCTTCCCTCCTGGATTTTTTGGAATAGTTTGAGAAGAATAGGTGATAATTCTTTTTTGAATGTTTGGTAAAATTCACTTGTGAAGCCATCTGGTCCAGGGCTTTTGTTTGTTAGGAGTTTGTTGATTACTGATTCAATTTCCTTGGTAGTAATCAGTCTATTCAGATTTTCTGTTTCTTCTTGAGTTAGCTTTGGAAGGTTGTATGCTTCTAGAAAATTATCCATTTCTTCCAGATTATCAAATTTGTTCGCATATAATAAGTTGCTCATAGTATTTTCTTAAAATTTTTTGTATTTCTATGGTGTCTGTTGTCACTTTTCCTCTTTCATTCCTGATTTTACTAATTTGAGTCCTCTCTCTCTTTTTTCTTTGATGAGTCTGTCTAGAGATTTGTAGATTTTGTTTATTTTCTCAAAAAGCCAGGTCTTGGTTTCGTTGATCTTTTGTATTGTTTTTCTGGACTCTACTTCATTTATTTCCACTCTGGTCTCTTATTATCTTCTTCCTTGTACTCCCTTTGGGCTTATTTTGCTGTTCTTTTTTTCAGTTCCTTGAGGTGTAAGGATAACCTGTTGATTTGAGATTTTTCTTGCTTCTTTAAGTAGGCCTGCACTGCTATGAACTTCCCTTTTAGGACTGCTTTCACTGCATCCCAAAGATTTTGGGTTGTTGTGTTTTCATTTTCGTTTGTCTCAAGGTATCTTTTGATTTCTTCCTTGATCTCATTGTTGTCCTGCTCGCTATTTAGTAACATGTTATTCAGCCTCCATGCATTTGTGTGTTTTCCGGATTTCTTCTTATAATTGATTTCTAATTTCAGAGATCCTTTTTTCTTTTTCTTTTTTTTTTTTTAGCTGAGCTATCCTGCCACCTGTTGACAGCTCAGCGGCAACTCAGCTTAGGCTGGCAATCGAACCGGCGACACTGTTGCTCAGAGCTCGCACTCTTGAACGAGATCTTAACCAACTGAGCTACTCGGCCGACGCTTGATTTCTAATTTCATAGCACTGTGGTCAGAGAAGTCACTTGATATGATTTCAATTGTCTTAAGTTTATTGAGACTTGTTTTGTGGCCTAACGTGGTCTATCTTGGAAAACGTTCCATGTGCGCTTGAGAAGAATGTATATTCTGTAGCTATGGGGTGAAATGCTCAGAAAATATCAATTAAACTCAGCTGGTCTAATGTGTCATTTAAGGCTGCTGTTTCCACAATGATTTTCTGTCTGGAGGATCTGTCCATTGGTGACAACGGGGTGTTGAAGTCCCCTGCTCTGATTGTGTTACTGTTGATCTCTGTCTTTATGTCTGTCAATATCTGTTTTATATATTTAGATGCTCCTATGTTAGGTGCATAGATATTCACTAGGGTTATGTCCTCTTGTTGGATCAATCCCTTTATTATTATGTAGTGCCCTTCTTTGTCTTTTATTATATTCTTCAATTTAAAGTTCTATTTTGTCTGATATAAGTATTGCTACTTCAGATTTTTTCTCATTTCCATTTGCATGAAATATTTTACCCCATCCCTGTACTTTCAGCCTGTATGTGTCTTTTGATCTGAGGTGAGTTTCTTGTATACAACATATGCATTGCAAGGGGCTTGCTTTCTTATCCATTCAGTCACCCTATGTCTTTTGATTAGAGCATTTAATCCATTTACATATAACGTGATTATTGATAGGTGTAGTTATTGCCATTTAGTTATTTGTGTTTCTGGTCTTCATTAGTTAGATTGTTTTTTTGTTTCTTCTGCTTAAAGAAGCCCTTTTAACATTTCCTGCAATGTTGGCTTGGTGGTAATGAATTCCTTTAGCTTATTCTTTTCTGGGAAGCTCTTTATCTCTCCTTCTATTTTATTTATTTATTTTTTAATTGGGGAATTGGGATGGGAACAGCGCTGGGGAATTGGGGAAAGGGGAACAGATAAGTTGCTTTCCTTTTGTTCTTTGTCTTGTTGTGGAGGACGTTG
>NW_017731941.1:1332568-1347879 GCF_001890085.2 Hipposideros armiger
GTGTCACTGGCCCTCATATGTGGGATCCGAACCGGGGCCCTCTGGCATCCCAAGCGAGTTCTTAACCATCGCGCCACTCGGCCGGCCCCCTCTCCTTCAATTTTAAATGATAGCCTTGCTGGATAGAGCAATCTGGGTTGTAGGCCTCTGTTTTTCATCACTTTGAAAACCTCCTGCGACTGTCTTCTGTTCTGCAGAGTTTCTGTAGAAAAGTCAGCTGATTATTCGTATGGGGGTGCCCTTGTAAGTAACTTGCTGCCTGTCCCTTGCTGCTTTTAGGATCCTGTCTTTGTCTTTAACCTTTGCCATTTTAACTATGATGTGTGTTGGTGTAGACCTGTTTGGGTTCATCTTGGCTGGAACTCTGCACTTCCTGGCTTGTATGTTGATTTCCTTTGCCAGGTTAGGGAAGTTTTCAGACATTATTACTTCAAATATGTTCTCGATCCCTTGCTCCCTCTCTTCTTCTGGTATTCCCATGATGCGCATGTTGTTGCGCTTATCAGAATTTCTTTTGGTTATTTTTTTTTTTAAGTGCGCAACATTC
Organism: Hipposideros armiger; assembly: GCF_001890085.2. NCBI lineage: Eukaryota > Metazoa > Chordata > Mammalia > Chiroptera > Hipposideridae > Hipposideros > Hipposideros armiger. The sequence goes on from NW_017731941.1 coordinate 1,333,116, forward strand.
TTCACATTTTATTTAGGTGGGTAATTATGACTTAGATTACTGGTTACTTTAACCCAGTGAAATTTTTGTGCCACATTTTTTCCCCGTTAGTACTCTTTCTTTTGAGTTGAGGCATAACTTACATAGAATAAAATGCATAATAACACTTATCATTTGATCATGTATATACCATGTAACTATCACTCTGATCAAGATACAGGACATTTCTTTTTTTCTTCTTTTTTTTTTTTTAGTTTCAGGTATACAAAACAACATAATGATTAGACGTTTACACACCTTACAAAGTGATAACCCCAACTAGTCTACTACCCATTTGACACCGTAGATAGCCATTACGATACCATTCACTATATTCCCTATACTGTATTTTGCATCCCGTGATTATATATATATATATATATATATATATATATATATATATTTAAAATTATAGTTGGCAGGTGTACAGTGCAGTGGTTAGGCATTTATATAATTTATTAAGTGATACCCCAATAAGCCTAGTACCCATCTGACTTGTACATAGTTTTTACAACATTATTGACTATATTCCCCATACTGTATTTCACATCCCCATGACTATTTGGTAAAGACCAGTTTGCATTTCCTAATCCTTTCACCTTTCTTGCCCACCCCTCCCAACACCCCTCCCATCTAACAACTATCAGTTCTCTGTATCTATGAGTCTATTTCTGTTTTGTTTGTTCGTTTATTCTGTTCTTTAGATTCCACATATAAGTGAGATCATATGGTATTTGTCTTTCTAAGTCTGATTTATTTCACTTAGCATAATATTCTCTAGGTCCATGATACAGGACATTTCTATCATGCTCATCCCAGAAACTTCCCCTGTGTTCCTTCCCAGTTAATTCTCCCCTCACCCCCCAAGTGTTATGATTTCTTTCAACATAAATTGGTTTTGTCTGTTCTAGAATGTGCTGTAAGTGGAATCATATACTGTGTGCTTATTTTGGTCAGGATAATGATTTTGAGATTTGTGTGTGTTGTTGTGTATATCCTAGACATAATTCATTGTTTTGCTCTTGGGTAAATACCTAGAAGTGGAATTGCTAGGTCATAGGGTGGATGCATGTTATTACCTCACTTAAAAAATATTTTTTATTGTTAAAACCTCATTCAAAAATTTAGGACAAAGAGTCATCCTTAATCCTATTTCCCTAATGCTGCAGAGCCCTTGATGACAAAGCCCTTTGCACATAGCAATCACTGTGTCCATGCCTTTTTCATATAATGAATGCTGTTGTGCAGGGAGAGTGCTCAAGGCAATAGCTGTGTTAGGTGTGGGTGGGAAACAATTAGCAGTGGGTAGAGTTGCTACTTACATGTCCTTTTATAATACAATTTTGAATAAACATTATAGAAAGGAAAAGGTAACATAATTTTTTCTACTGTAAAAGTAATATATTTTCAATTTAGAAAGTATTAAAAAAAGACGAAGCAGAGCAAAAATCTTCCATAACATCACCACTAATTAAACTCTAGACCTTCTTTGAATTTCACCCATTTTTGTTATAATCTGTTTCTGCTCCAGGATGCAATCCAGGATCCCGCAATGCATTTATTTGTTGTCTTTCCTTAGCCTCCCTTAATCTGTGACAGTTCCTCCCCCTTTCCTAGTTTTCATGACCTTGACACTGTTGATGAGTTCTGGCTAGTTTTTTTATAGGATGTCTCTCAGTTTGGGTTTGTCTGATGTTTTTTCATGATTAGATTGAGGTTATACTTTTTTTCTTTCTTTCTTTTTTTTTTTTTTTTTTGCCAAAATGCTGCAGATGTGATGAGTCTTTCTCTGTGCGTCATATCAGGAGTGCATGATGTCAGATGGTTTATTACTCACAATTGTTAATTAAACTTGATCACTTTGTTAAGGTGGTATCTGCCAGATTTCTCAACTCAGAGTTACTATTTTTTTCTTTGTAATTGATGAATATCTTGACTATTTTGAGTCTGTGCTAGTATCCTATTTCTCCTCAAACTTCTGCCTAGTGATTTTAGTATCTCTGTTGGTGGATCTTGCTTGCAACAGTTACTACTGTGGTGTTTGCGTAATGGCGATTTTATGTTTCCCTTATCCCTTCTAATTTATTAATTAGAATTCTTCTTTATGGAAGAGCTGTCCCTTCTCTCCATTATGTATTTATTCAATTATTTTTCAGTATGGACTCACGGATATTTATTTTATTGTATAGGTGTTGTTGTTTTTTTAAAGAAATTTTATTGGGGAACAGTATGTTTTTCCAGGACCCATCAGCTCCAAGTCAAGTAGTTGTCCTCAATCTAGCCGTGGAGGGTGCAGCTCCCTGGCCCATGTGGGAATCAAACCGGCAACCCTGGTGCAATGAGCCTGTGCTCCAACTACCTGAGCCAACTGGCCACCCCGTATAGGTTTTAATTTAATCATCATCATTTATTTTGTTGCTCAAAGTGTTCCAGCTTTGGTCACTGGAAGCTCCTTTAGGTTGGCTCCTGTATCACTTTGACATACCCCCAGCATTTTTTGAGCACTTCTTTGTTTTCTGGAACAAGGTGTTCTAGGCTCATCTTATATTTTTCCTATTCTAGCCCTGGAATGAACCACTTCTCCAAAGAGCCCTAGTTCCTTTTATTGGAGAATGATATTTATAAACCAAGACTTGGTTACTAGGTTTCTGTAATGTTGATTCTAGGGTCTCTTTGCTCCTTAGTCCTCTCAGCAGATAGAGCTATGAAATAAATGCATGAATCTGAACCCATACAGCCAACACACACCTCTCTATTTATTTACCTATATGTGTATATAGAAAATCTTGAGTTCATACTGATTCCTCTGATTTCAGTCCAGCTCCACAATATTCATTCTTGTCTCCCCCTTTGTTGTAACTTTTTTCTCCAACAGTGAGAAATCTGGCTCTCATTAGCTGCAATAAATTTACTTATTTGTTCAATCCTAACACGGTTGACCCTTGAACAACATGGGTTTGAACTGTGCAGGTGCACTTATAGTGGATGTTTTTCAATAAATATGTACAATACTGTAAATGTATTTTCCTTATGATTTTCTTAACATTTTCTTTTTTCTAGCTTCCTTTATTGTAAGAATACAGTATATAATACATATAACATACAAGATATGTGTTATTTGATTGTGTATTGTATTAGGAAGGATTCTGGTCAGCGGTAGGCTATTAGTAGTTAAGTTTTTGGGGAGTCAAAAGTTATGATTTTTTACTATGTCGGGGATCAGCATCCCTAAACCCCTCACTGTTCAAGGGTTAACTGTGTAACCCTTGAAATAGGGTTACAGAATTGCTGACTCACCCTTGTGAGAAAGACTTTTACTCATTAGAGCACAGTGTATACAGTTCTTTTTTTTTTTTTAAGATTTTTTATTGGGGAATTGGGGGGATGGGAACAGTGCTGGGGAATTGGGGGAAGGGGAACAGACAAGTTGCTGTCGTTTTGTTCTTCAGTCTAGTTGGGAAGGTTGCTTCACTGGCCCAAGTTGGCACCATCATTGCACTTTTCCGGGGCAAGGCAGATCAGTCGCCAGCTTCTGGACTGCCGCTCACGGTGGCTGCTGGCCACTCACGCTGGCTGCTGGCTACACACGGTAGCCCATTGGAACCACTGCCACAGGGACTGCAGCCCACGCCGTCGCCGGCGACTCATGGCAGCCCAGCTCCAGGTTGAGCTGTTGTTCAGCATCCTAGCTGTAGAGGGCAGTGTCACTGGCCCTCATATGTGGGATCCGAACTGGGGCCCTCTGGCTTCCCAAGCCAGCTCTTAACCAACGTGCCACTCGGCTGGCCCCTATACAGTTCTTTTTATCCTTATAGTATCCAGAGAAAATACTGTTTTCCAAAGTTAATTAGGTTAGTTATTTTCTTCCTGACCCTCTTCAGTATGTTTTTTTTTTATCATGTAATAGTTTTGTAATGGCTTATATTCCACTTTGGATTCTCACATGTACTGGTTGGTTTTGAATGTTTATTGGGGGAATATGAAGTATTACTGATTCTAAGAGTCAAAGCTATACACAAAGGCATCCTACTTGGTTTAACAAGTCTAAAAGAGAGCTCTTGATTTTCTTCCCCAAACCTGCTTTTCCCCTGAGCTTATCCATCTCAGTAAGTGGTGCCTCCCCAAGCCCATATCCAATCCATTAGTAAGTTGTGTTGGTTCTATTTCAAAATATATTCAAAATTGGATTGCTTCTTGTCATCTCAGCTGCTATAGCTCTAGTCTAAGCCGTGATTATTTGTGGCCTGTACTGCTGCGGCAGCCTCCCAGCTGGTCTCTGTATCCAGCCTTACGCAAGTCCTTTCTCCACATGGCAGCTAGAGTCCTCTTTTTTTGTTGTTGTTGTCTGAGCGAGGTTGCCAGTGACCGGTTCAGGGCGGCAGGGGGCGCTCTCGGACCAGGGGACATGGAACAGGAGGTTGCTGGGGCTCCCATAGCCCTGGGATGATAAGCTAGCTCCAAGAGTGTGCCAGGGTGACAGAGCTGAATGTGGGGGACACTCAGGGTCCTCCGAGGTCGGGCTAGTGCCTCTGATCCGGGAGACGAAGCCGGGCAGCAAAACCTTCAGAGCCGGGCCCCATCCCCCTGCTCTCGCAGTCCTCCGGGCAGGTCCAGCTCAATTATCAGACTGGGAGCCGGAGCCCTCCCGACTCCATGCATCCTCCCGGAGGCCTGACTTGTTCTTGCAGCTAGGTGCTGCCCACCGTGCCACCCTGAAAGAGAGCCCTTACCTGAGGGAGATGTCTGGGAATAGGGTGGAGGTGGGGCAGGACAGTGGGTATGGAGTGGTCAACTTGGGCAGAAAGCAAGATGACCGGTTTGGGTGGGGGTTCCCGAGAGGTCTAAAGGGAGGGGGTAAAAGTCTGAATGGGGCAAGAGGTGACACCGTCCTAGGGGACAGACAAGCCCCAAACTACAACCTAGGGATCCCTGAGAGACACCTTCCAGGGACTCAGGAAAGAGGTCGGTCAATCGAGGGAGCAGGGGAGAGGCACACCACGCCTGCACAGGGGTCCAGAGATCCGGAATGGGCAGACAGCACCTGGATGTGGGACACTGTGGGCAGGAGAGCGAGAAATCAGAACCAGAAGCCCGAGACAGACGGAATGGCAGCGTTGTCTGGGGAGGAGGCAGTGGAGGCGGCGGGAGTGGAACGACCCACACGGAGCTTAGAGCATCGGGGCGTGGTGTCCAGTGCAGAGAGGAAGGTGGGGACTATGCAGCCCGGCGGAGGAAAGCGGAGTGCGGGAGCCGAGCTGGGTGCGCGAGGGGAACGGGCGTGCAGCTGGGGAAGTCTGGGGGCACCGACTTGCGGAGCCGGAGACCGGGCGAAGGCTTCGGGGTGGGGCTCTGGAGAGTCGATAGGGCAAATGCCTCCGGGGTTTCCGGTGCGGCCAAGACTCCAGATTAAGGTGGCTGGACGTAGGCTCCGCCCACCGCTGCCTCTGTCAGCTAGCTGTCTTGTTTGTCTCCAAGTCCGGCCGGAACCGGCTTCCGCTAGCCGCCAGGCGGGCTGGTGCCTGCTGATTGGCCAATGCCTGTTTCCAGCCTCGCTCAGCCAATCAGCGAGTGGCAGTGTTTTCATCTTAGAATAAAAGAGCTGGAATAAACGAGGACAGAAAAAGCGCCGCTCGGGCCCGATACTCACGAGTAGGACCCGGGTGAGCAGCAACCTGGGGATCTGGGCGAGGATGCTGGGAACAGAAGGGGCACAAGTAGGGTCATTGGGAGAAGATGTGTTAATATGAGAAGAAAGAGACTGGGTGGATGAGGAGCTGCCAGAAGAGATGAGGAATTGAGGAGGAACTAGGGGATGGAGGGACGGGGTCCGCTCCTATGGAAACGGGCAAATTGCCGGGGAAATGGCCCGGGATGGGGGTCAAGCAGGTGGCTCGCGCCGCTGGTTTGAACCGGCTTCGCCTCCCTTGCGGGTTTCGCGTGGTCGCAGCGCCTAGCGACCTAGACAGCGGCCCTAGAGTCCTCTTTTAAAAGTATTATTCAGATAATAGCACTCCCCTACCTAAAATCCTTCAGTGGCTCCCCAGTGTAATTTGAATATAATGCAAACCCCTTGCCAACCTATAAGACCCTTTATGATCTCGCTCATTCCAAGTCACTGCTCTTTGGCTCCAACCATTCTGGCCATATTACCTACCGTCTTTCTGTTCCTTGGTTGTATTGTGCTAAGCTTTCTCATCTCAGGGCCTTTGCAGTTGGCCTTCCCTGAAAACCCTCTAGTTAAAGAGCAACTTCTACCCGCTGGGCACTCTCATCACATTTCCATATTTTTTTCTTAGCAATGTTAATGATTTGAATTTCCCTTGTTTATTTGTTATATTTTCTTTGTCTCCCCTCATTAGAATATAATTTCTACAAGGGCGGAGGCCTTTTCCATTTTGTTCACTGCTCAGTTCCCAGTGCTAGAATGAATAGTGCTTGGCCCTACCAGGTACTTAATGAGCAGTAAATATTCTTAAGTGAATTAATGAATTAACTGAATTAAATGGAAACACTGTCAATATTTTACGCATACTTATACTGTTTGTCATTTTGATTAAGCCTTAGTTTTTAATGGATTTACTCATCAGTTTTTTCCCCCCTCTCAACTAGCCACGTACACCTTCATGTGATCAGCCAAGACTTTGATTCTCCTTGCCTGAAAAACAAAAAACATTGGAATTCTTTCAATACAGAATACTTCCTAGAATCACAAGGTAAAGCTTTGGTTTTCACATTTGTTTCATTTTCTCAGCTGTTTTTATATGTGATTCAGTTGTTTCCCTTAATAATAATCTGATCTCAAAAGCCCATGTATAACTTTGTGTTCCCTATAAAGAGAGCCTCATTAAAAGAAATTCGATTATTTGGATTGTAGTAGGATTGTCACTTTGCTGTGAGCAGCCTTTTTGGGGAACCTAGAAAGCTGTTATGTCAAGGTCAAAAAGATGTTTTGTTATAACAACAGGGGACTTAAAAATTGTCCTGAGAATAATTGGAGTTCATAGATGTGAAAGCTCTGAGTAGTTCTTTGTCTCGTCTGCCATCAACTGGGTAGAAGCTTGGGGGCTGCCTCGTACCAAGAGTAGTTAACAGGGGAAGGCTGTGTGTGTAGAAGGAAGCATTCCCCAGTGTATATTCTGTGGAACTTCATTATGCTGGGATGTTAACAATGACAGCTACCGTTGACCCAGGGCCTTTGACACAGTAACATGCATTGCTTAGAGTATATTTCGGAGGAACGTAATCATCTCAAAAATAGGTTGCTGAGATTTAGAATCTGATCAAGCTCATTTTCCCAACAATAAGTCAAATTTACTAGTTTTAGGATACCTGGCATATTTTTATTTAGAGTCAGATATTTCCTTTTTTTTTTGTATCTTATATTGGGTTTCCAGAGTAGCAGGGTTCTGAACTTTTTTCCTTGCCTGCAGCTGTGATTGAGATGGTGCAAGAGGCTGGCAGAGTAACTGTCCGAGACGGGATGCCTGAGCTCTTGAAGCTGCCTCTCCGCTGTCACGAGTGCCAGCAGATACTGCCTTCCGTTCCTCAGCTGAAAGAGCATCTCAGGAAACACTGGCCAAAGTGATTCTGTGGAGCCTGAACTTCTGCAGCAAGTACGACTGATTGTTTAGAGCAGACTCCTGGAACCTGTCCTGGATTGCTTGCGAACTTTCACTTATTTCTTGAATTAAAACATGCAGATTTGTTTGTTTGTTTGTATTTTTAAACAAAACTTCTATTCCTGAGTGGCTACTATAATATGGGGTGACTTGAGATGGTTCAGGAATTAGGAATTTGGGTTTGTCATGGATGTATTTTCTGATAATGATTACTGGGACAGGCCTGGTCCACCATCTTCAGGACCCACGTCAAGTCTGACCAATGGGAGCAAAGCCATGTTCAGACTGACCCAGTGCAGGATATGGAAGCAGAGGGCGGGCTATATATTTCTGGTCTTGTTCTGTGACCTTAATCTGTTCTGTAATATTCTTTCCCTTTCTCTCTTTTATGGAGAGACTTAATTTCTCTTGTCCTTTTCATTCCTTTCTAATCTAAAACCACCCAAATGCTCCCTTCTCAGGAAGTGTCACGTCCTGCGTGGCAAGGGCAAATGGGACACGAGAGGGGCGAAGCAGATTGAAAAGAGCACAAGAGACAAAAGTCAGATAAGAACGAGACCAAGGGGCATCAGCCTAGAGGACTGGGCTGAGCCCCTAATCAGGTCGTCTGTGGCTTTTATTGAGAAAATTTCAAAGGAAGTGAAACTAAACTACTCAAAGACCGTGTATCATGTGCCTTAAGGCTGTTTTCCATTAACCAGCTCCCATTGTATTCCAACATGTACTGTGCCTTTGCACAGCCCCCAGGACAGCGCCATTGTGCGGTGTCCTATACAAATAAAGGGAGATTACCGATATCATTCCACACCAGGTGTCGACACCGAGACACTCCCTAGAGGAAGCTTTACCGATATCATTCCACTGGGTCTCAGCTTTCCAAGCTTTACCGATATCATTCCACTGGGTCTCAGCTTTCCAAGCTTTACCGATATCATTCCACTGGGTCTCAGCTTTCCAAGACACTTCCTCAGGACCTCGTTAGGTCAGGGGTTAGTGCTGGGGGGCGGGGGGTGCTGGGGGGGAGCGGTCGTGGACGTAGCTGTAAGGCAACAAGGAAGTCTGTCTCATCAGTTCTCCTTCACTCTGAACAAACAGGCTAGGTGAGGGGTTGGAAGAATGGGGCTTTCTTTGTAATATCAGGGGTTCCTGGAGGTGAGGCCATATGTTCATGGTTCAGCTGTCAAGTCTTGCTGGCCTATTTGGATCTGTTGTCTGAAAATAAAGTTCATTTGTTTGGGGTATTTCTCTTAGGTAGTTGAAAACTTTCAGGAGTTCATCCAACAGGCACAGTCAGTTCTGATACACGAAAAGGTCGTTGTTGAATGAAAAAGTACAGAACCCCGTAGCTTCATGTTTCCCTCAGAACAAGTTTGATGGAACAGTTGGATCAAGTTGGTGTTTGGATAATGTCAGAACTGAAGGTAAAGGGAAATCTAAAATGTTTTTCATCAAATTGTTGATCTATTTGGGAGGTGACTCTTTTTTTCTCTTGAGATCATTAAAAAAATAAAAATAAAAAGGAGCACCCTTAACAAAAACTTCTCTCTGGAGAGAGAAAACCTCAACCCAAAGAGACCACCTTTGACTTCACTGTCTTTCACAAATGAACTGGATGCTGCTGTGGTTTCTTGGTGAGCGTGGGTATAGGTCCTAATTAGTAGTAATGAATGATTATAGCATCTGTAATGTGTCTGACATTATGCTAAGCACTTTATTCAAATGATCTCATTTACTTTTCACTGTAACTCTGGGATAGGTCCTATTGTTATGTCCCTTTAGAGGATGAGGATTTAATAATCTATAGAGGATCTTGGGCTCCAAAGTTGGCCTTGGTTCTGGTGCTTCAAACTAATTTTTCCAATTAGTTGAAGAGTATAAATGTAGTACTAACCAGCAGGGGCCACAGACCATCAGGGGCCCTGGGCCTGTGCTTCCCAAAAGCTTTCCATGGTGTTCCATTGATTTCTCTGAGGATGGTCAGTTCCTTTAAAACCCCTTTTGTCCATCTGTCACTGCAACACTTTTCATCTCTGTCCTGTGTCCCTTTTGCACTCCAGGAATGTAGTCCTTACCTCATTAGCCCAGCTACCATCGTTCCTCCCAGCCTGATCGCCTGCGACCTCTCTGGCAGTGGTTACCTACTTACCCTGTGGCCTGTGGGGCTCTCCCCACACCCAACTGCAGAGCAGATGTGGCTTTAGAGCTTCTCTTTTTTTTTTTTTTTCTTTAAAGATTTTATTGGGGAATTGAGGGAGGGGAACAGCGCTGGGGAATCGGGGGAAGGGGAACAGACAAGTTGCTGTCCTTTTGTTGTTCTAGTTGTGGAGAACATTGCTTCACTGGCCCATGTTGGTATTATCATTGTGCTCTTCCCGGGTGAGGCAGATCGGTCGCCGGCCTCTGGACGGTCGCTCATGGCAGCTCTTGGCAGCTCACACCGGCTGCCGGCCACTCATGTTGGCTGCCAGCTACACATGGTAGCTTATGGCATCCCACTGCAGCAGGGGCTGCAACCTACGCCGTCGCCAGTGACTAAGGCAGCCCAGCTCCAGGTCGAGATGTTGTTCACCATCTTAGCTGTAGAGGGCAATGTCACTGGCCCTCATGTGGGATCTGAACCAGGGCCCTGCTGCTCAGAGCTGGCGTCCCAAGCCAACTCTTAACCAACGCGCCACTCGGCCGGCCTCAGAGCTTCTCTTTTGCTGTCATCAGGTACTAGGCACCGAAACCCTCTTCAACATCATGGACATATTGGTTACGAACAGACCCTGCATTCAGATCTGGGTCCCAGTCCTGGCTCTGGTACTCAGCTGAGGGATCTTGGGCAAGTCACTTATTTTATCTGAACTTCAGGGTTATAAGGGATTAAATAAAATAGTTCATGTAAAAGATTTGGCATAGTATCTGGCACAGAGAAGGACTAAATACATGGTAACTGGAAGCCTCTGCTTTTATTTCAGTGGGGGTTGGGAAGGAGGGCTCACTTCATCTATCCCCCTCTCCACATCCTATGCCGTAGAGCCCCTAGAAGCTCTGTTTCCATAGATATACTCCATGGTCTCCTGAGATCAGAGTTACTAGTTTCCTTTAAAAAAGTCTAAACACCTGGGCTCTACCCTAGAACTACTGAATCACAGTTTCTTGGGCCTAGGGATCTGTATTATAAAACATTCAGGATGGTTTTTATTTATACTGAAGTTTGGGAACCACAATATAAATGAACACTTGGCTTTAGAGCATTTCTGAATCTTCCAGATTAGGCTGTGTCCTGCCAGGGTACATACACTCTTTTCTGGTTGGCTTTCTGGGCCAGTTGTGGGCCTTCCTTTTCTCTGCAGGGTCAATGTTATTTCAGGATCCAGGGAGACCTTGGGTATTAGATGAAGGAGAGTGACTGTCTATAGGGACCAGCCCTCCTGCAGACAGGGGTTGGGGGAGCCCCTCTGGCCCTAGGCTCTTAGGGGCCAGGCTTGGAGGTAACGACTGCCCCTCTTTAATGGCTCCCATCCCCTCTTCCTGCCCCGAGGTCACTCCCTGAAACTTGGCCTGGGAGCCGCTGCCTTAGGCTCAGAGCATGTGTACTTTTTCTCTTTTGAGTCTTTCTCTGAGCTATCCAGGTACAAATGGTCCACTCCAGGACCAGATCATACTTGGGATGGTCATTAAGAGTATGTAGGTTCAGGAACATTTCCTGGAGCCCAGCATCTGGCAATAATGTCATATACTGTATATCCCTGGATATCAGAGATTCAGGGTTCGTCTGTGTCAGAATTGGCCTAACTGCCTCTTTCTGTTCCAGTAACCCCAACTCAGAGACGTCCATAGAATTCTTAAGCTTCTTCCATAGACTAGATTAAAAAAAATACGATGAAAGTCATGAAGCCTGCCCCAGAATGATATATATACACACACGTTTTATATACATTTACAAGGCGTTTATGAAGCCTCTGAAGTGCTTCCATAGACTCCCTAGGGGTCTGTGGACCTCAATTTAAGAACCTCTGCTCTGGAGAAAAGGGCCATGAGCATGCGTCTGGGATTTCAGGAGCTGTCTGAGATTACCATGGAGTTCCAATTGACAGACTTCATCTCCAGGAGGTTTCTGGGATGCTCTCCTTTGATCTCAGTGCTCCTCCCTCAGCCTTTTGGGATGTGCATATCCTGGGGGCCTCTGGCTGCAGATGGAATTCAGGCCCAGGAGCTGCCGGCTCGTTTAGCCACTACATTCAGGCGGGAGTCGTGGCAGATGGGGAAATCCTCAGCAGGTCTGAGGGGTTCAGGAGCCCTGGCTGTCAGACTCATCATAAGCTATGTAAGCGGCACTGAATCGACATTATGAACATGAACGTCCAGGGGAGAACATACCAGTCATCTGCACAGATAGCTGAGCTGCATCATGACTGTGTTCCAGGACGGTGGGAGTGGCAGCATTTCTTGGGTACAGGATGTGAGCAGCATACACTGCTGAAGACCCAGCACAGCTTGTTGCAGCTTGTAAGGCAGAGAGTTTACTGAGGCCCCAGCCAATGTACTTGAGAATTATAGAACATTTAACTAAAGCTCAGATAAAGTGCCCAGTGGAACATTTTCAAAATAGGTATTGTAAGAGCATTCAATATAATTTTCCACCTAACCAATAGTGCTATGTAGTTTAGCATATCAAATTTTAAAATCAAAATGATAATATATGATAAGCTGTAACCAAGGAGAAACTATCACAGAGCGCTTATGAGTATATATGTATGTGGGAGATAATGAAGGAAAATTTGGAAGAGGTGACCACCCTTACTTTCTTTGTTCACATGGGCTACTTCGTGACCTTGAGTAATAGGTCTTTTAGAAGGACAAATGTGAACAATGACTTGGAGGGGCCAGAAAAAGGATGTGAGATATCGAGGTGTAGAAGCCCCATGCCACGCGCCCTCCAGGTGGGCTACTGTTGCTATTATTACTAGAAAAAGTTACCCTTTTTTTGCCCATTTAACTCAGATTTATTGTGTTATAATTGGGTGGAGTCTTCTCAAGGTACAGGGCATACTAGCATGAAAAAAATAGACCAAAAGCATGTAAATCACATTTGTGATGTCAAGTTATGGTATTTCCTCCACTAGGGACTATCCTGTTTCATCTTGGCCCCATCATAGCCAGACAAGGCAGAAATTTTATTAAAGTAAAGCAGCTGAGTATGGTTGGTTACTTTAGCCGAGAAGGCAAATTTATAATTGAGTTCTGTTGCTATAAGAGAAGGTAGATATGATGTGATAGAGCTGAACTGGAACCTGAAACAGCAAGTGAATGCCTTCTTTTTTTTTTTTTTTTTAAAGATTTTTATTGGGGAATTGGGGGAAGGGGACAGTGCTGGGGAATTGGGGGAAGGGGAACAGACAAGTTGCTGTCCTTTTGTTCTTCAGTCTAGTTGTGGAGGACGTTGCTTCACTGGCCCAAGTTGGCACCATCATTGCGCTCTTCCCAGGCGAGGCAGATCAGTCACCGGCTTCTGGACGGCCGCTCACAGAGGCTGCTGGCCGCTCACGCTGGCTGCTGGCTACACACGGTAGCCCATGGCAACCCACTGCAGCAGGGGACTGCAGCCTACACTGTCGCTGGCGACTCACGGCAGCCCAGCTCCAGATTGAGCTGTTGTTCAGCATCTTAGCTGTAGAGGGCAGTGTCACTGGCCCTCATATGTGGGATCTGAACCGGGGCTCCCTGGCATCCCAAGCCAGCTCTTAACCAACGTGCCACTCTGCCGGCCCATGAATGCCTTCTATTAAAGCATGCAGAATAGATCTTAAGTTAGCGCTGGAGAAAAGGGCTCTCAAAGACCACTAAACTCTCTGAATTAGCGTAATCTAATATTTGCATTTTAATCTGTTAACTTTTTTTTGAAGCAAACAAACAAATTCTACCACCAGGGCATGGGCTTTAGAATCTCCTGGTGATTAGGGTTCCCATGTTTCCTTCAGACTCAGGAAGGGGCTGGTAGGTGAGCATTATGTGGGCAGTTGTCACAGGACTCATCAAATCAGTGACTTACTCCAATGCCTGTGAGTTCCCTGTAGGCAGCTGCTTTCTACCCAAACCTCAGGGAAGGGAGTCATCAGGGCAGAGGAAGTGGGAAAGGAGTTTAGACCTCTTGGATTCTGAGCCACTCACTAATCAATTCCTTTTGCTTGTTTTGTTTTATAAATTTATTTTGAGACTATTTCAACTTCCTCAATATTTAGGAGGCAGCTGGGACTTGGAGGTTCTGGGGGCTCATTTAGCAATATAAACCCGGTCTTTCCTTTATCAGAGTCCTCTCTTTGACTCTTCCCAGATGCTCTCAGGCACTCACATCTTATTTAAGAATAAGGATTGGCGTCACTGCCAAGTCCCACTTCTATGTCCTGCCTCATAATATTTTTTTCATGTAAAGGTAGATTAGGAAAAAAAAAAGGGTATAGGTTTGTATTTGAGGCTCAGCTCTGTTTCATGTTAGCTGGGTGACACCAGGGTAGTCATATAGCCTCTCTGACCTCAATTTTATCATCTATCAAATGAAACTAAAATATGTACCTCCCAGGTTGACCAAGGATTAAACAAGCATGAATGTGAAAGGGCCAGGTACTTACATGGTCCAGCACTCATCAATCCTAGTCTCCTCTGCCAAACTCTAACCCCATCTGATCTGTGAAGCCTCAGTGAGAATTCTCTCGAGCAAGCCAATTTTCCCTCCCAGCCTTGGTTTCACACATTTAAAACCAGGGCCTTGGACTAGATTATACTTGAAGTCCCTCCCCGTAAGATTCGAGTCTTCAAACTTCAGCTGGTTAGCTCCTATTGCTCTGTCCTCAAGGTCTCTCTTTTTTTTCTAAGACCAAAATTGGCAGATGAGCTTTCTAAAGCACAAAAGATTCTTTGCATCCATTCTTTAACCTATGAAGTTAGTTTTACAAGACGTCTTCATTTGCCCCACTTTATGCTGATTCTGAACCCATTTGGGGAACAAAGGGCGTACCCAAATCTAGGGGTTTAAATAACATCATTTCCATCTCTTCTGCTTCCTGTGTTGATCTCTCCAGGAGGCAGCAAAAATAGCCGAGAGAGAGAGAGAGAGAGAGAGAGAGAGAGAGAGAGAGAGAGAG
>NW_017731941.1:1348027-1369978 GCF_001890085.2 Hipposideros armiger
TCCTACTGAAGCACAGAAAGAACCCTGACTCCCCTGCTTAGTTCCCATAATCATCTCTGGGCTAATTACTGTGTTTCTTAGAGGGATGGCACACTCTGGCCATCATTAGTAACAGGACCATCTTGAGGTGGAGTGCCATGGGACTGATGGCCTCACTGGAATTATGGGGGGCAGGGAGGAGCAGTTGGCAAACAATGGATATTTACCACTCCCATGGACCGCATGCATCATCTCAACAGGCATCACGGGAGCTCAGACTGAAAAGGAGGCAAACAGGCCTGGACTTCTGGAAGCTGCAAGTTGAAAAGTTGACACAACCCACTGCCCCTCCCTAACCTGTACTGTTGGCCTTCAATGGAGGAAAAACTATTGTAGATTCAAATTGAATAATTAGGTATTGGACAAGGACCTTTTGCAGAAACCTCTCCAGAAACTATAGGATGCACTCTTCCAACACTGGCTGGAGTTGCCAGGGTCCTGGGGCACCTCCATGTCCTGGGGCCTTTGCTGCTGTTTCCGGGGCTGCATTCTGGAGATAGGAGGCCAGGGCCGGGGCAGAGGAATGGGCTTTGAGGGATGCCCAAAGAGCCAGCTGAGGGTTGGATTCTTATCTATTACTGACAACATTTCCACCATCGTTAAGTATTCTCAGAGAATTGCCCAGTGACTAGGGAATGAAAACTGTCACTTTTGTTTTCAGGAACCCATATCGGGGGAAATGTTCATGACAGAACAAGGGGAGGAGATAGGTCAGATACTAAAATGTGATCCCTCCAGCTGGTCAGGCATTAGGGAAGAAGCCCTAGTTGGCACACCTATCTGAAAGCCTCAGCTGAGAAGCTGATAGCCCATATGTGTCCCCTGTATGAGAGTGAGAAAAGGGTGCCCCCTACCGGTGGAAGTATATAGGCCACGCTCACCCCTGAGGCTGAGCCCCAGGTAGGGCACAACTGCATAAACTTACCGGGTGGGGGCCTGTTTCTCACCAGACCATGAAGTTCTCTAGAACAGATGCTGTTTCTTTGGTTCTCCATCATGTACCCAATGAAATTTAGTGGACCTGGAACATAATAGGATCCCAATAAAATTTTGTTGAGTCAATGAAACCTTGTGTCATACTTTGAAAGCATGAAGGAAGCAGAATCCTCTGTTGTAGCTGGATTAAACTGTGAAAAGTGTGTTGTCGGGTGAAGCTGCATCTTGAGCTTTTGGAAACATTTTGATAAACATCCTGCCTCCATTGTTTATGGGCAAAGTGTCTCTTATAGATCAGAATTAGTGGAATATAAACATGCTAATATTTTTCCACATGATGTTACAGATAATATTTTCCCATATAACATTCCAGATTATCAATCTTTGCTAACAGACAAGACAATTAGGGCTATTGGGGTTTTCCATATTTTTTCTATAAAGGGGCTGGCTGGTCTTCTGGGTTTTCTATTTGGCCACCAGATGGCAGCCTTTGAACAATAAAGCCTTTATTTTTTAATTAAAAATTTTTTTCAATTATAGTGTCTGAACAATAAATTCTTAATCTGTCTTTTATAATCTAAAGCTTTTTTGGGAAGACGGTTCATATAACTTATGTTTCAGAAACATTGTTTCAAAATAAAATATATAAGGTTTTTTAAAAAGGCTGATGTGTGTTTAACTGATCTAATTAAGATAGAAGTTTGAAAGAAAACCAGGGTGTAGGTAAGAATACAAAACGTACCAGTTGATTGATAAGAGGAGGCTGTTTGGCTTGGAAGTTAAATAGAATCTAAAATTGATGAGAGTGAGGGTTGAGGCCTGATTCTGACATTTATTAGATGAGGGTTTTGAGGCATTGGTAGATATTGAAAATCAGCTCATTTCCTTCCATTTCTTAATTTGACCTCAAGGTTAGTAACTCTTGTTCACACCACAGGTATACCTGGGAGGAGCACTGGGAGCAGATACTTATTCTTTGGCCTGTCCTTGAAAAGTGGCATTTTTATGTTGACATATCTGTTGTTAAGTCTCTGATGGTTTGATACTGGAGGAAGCACTGTCAAAGGAAGACTAATGATACACAGAGAAGGCTTTGTGTATTTTTCTCGGGCCAGCTCTCCTTAAAAACCTCCTCCTGATATAAGAACCTAGCTTCACTTCTGTCTTCCAGCTAGTACTTCCAAGACTTATGTCTTCTAAGCAGGCAGAATAAATGCTCCAACCTCAAATAGCACCAGAACATTAGAGCTGGGAAGAACTTCACAAGCCAGGGCTTCTGAGAATGTGGTGAAAGCTATGGACCCCCTCCCAGTACATCTTCATAAAAATCAATTGTCCATGGATTTCCTAGGGCAGAGATTCTCAACTGTCATGTGTGTGTATGTGTGTGTGTACATCTTTCAGGCCCCAATCAATTTGAACCATGTGGTAGGGCTTTTTTTCAAACCATAGCAGAAAGTCACTCTACTACCAATAGGAGGGCATCTTATGTCCCTGGTGCTTTGGGGAAAACAAATGTTTAATCTCTTGCCTCGAGAATCTGTTAAAATGCTTTAATTTAGTAGCCTCTGATGTCCCATTGGCTTTGGGACACAGAGATGGTTGGTATAACATCAGCGACAAACTTATGTCCTTATTAAACACCAAGAGTGCTTATGTTCCCAAATTCATGCTGGGAGAAAATATACTAAAATATTAATGAATGGTCTTGTCAGGATGGTGAGAATGTGGGTAATTTAAATTTTGTTGTATTGTGCAGGTTTCTAATTATCTACGGTAAATATATATTTGAGAATGTGAAAAAAAACAAGTTTATTTTTTAAAAAGTAATAGATCACAAGGGAATACAGTCAACATAATTATTTAAATCAATAGCTAATAAAACCAAAAATGGCTAATAATTTCAACACGTCAGCTCTCTAGCCCTCTAGAGACAAAGGCACCCTGCAAAGCCCAATTCCAAGCCTTTAACAGGCTCAGTTGGGCCTGAGGATGACACAAATGAAGGTAATCCGTTTCTGGATCTGATTTCCCTATCACTAGATCTAGGAAAGTAGATTTTTTATTTGCCCCCAGTCTCAATCTCTGTCTCTTTCAGGGACATCAGCTATATTTTGTTCAAAATTGTTGTCCATAGAAACTTCCTATTTGTTGCAAATGTCTTTTAGCAGCCGCTGAGGTCCGATGATTCCTCTTGTGTGTTATGTTGCTGTGGCATGTTATAATAAGTTTCAATATTGAACCATCCTTGAGTTCTGGGAATGAGCCCTCTGGATTCCTGAGGGCTGCCCTTCCAAGGTTTACTTGGACTCCAGGAAATATTTTTGATGAGATGGGGATGGAGGAATAAGGATTATAGATTAGTTCATGTGTGAGTGCTTTGCGACCTGGAACCCATTCTTCTGACTAAAGCGTCATGGGGGGAGGGGGAGAAAGTGGGACCTGAAGTCAGGAGAATGGGTAGGGTTTTGGCTTCCTGGATTGGTTCTCAAGATATCCTTTGTGGTAAAGAATTCACGCAATGGGAGAGTTTGTGGAAAGGCAACAAAAAGAAGTCAGAGAAGTTATACCAATCTATATAATGAAGAGGGAGGGAGGAGAAAGATGAAAAAGATACACGAGGTAACTTTTGGGGAAGACTTTGAAGCATTTGGGAAGTGGGAGCTTTGGAATGGTCAGAGAACTGGGGAAGAGAAGAGGAATTTGGAGAGGGGTTGCTTTTCCTGGATACCACCTGGATCCCCTTTAATGGTTTTTTGAGTGATGCAAGCAAAGATTAATACTTCATTTTTTGGGGGGGAGGGGGATTGATTTCTGTTGTTCTTATTCCATTTCTCATAGCTTGCATTTTGTTTTTTCATTTTTTTCTTGATTACATTTTCTAGATGTTTGCTTATGTTATGAAGTGTTATTTTTCAGAAAAGTAGTTCTTGGATTTGTTGGTTATCTTCATGAATATCTTTATAATTATTTTGTTTTTGCCTTTATTTTTCTCTTGCTTTGTTATTATTTCTAAATGTTTTGAGTGAAATTCTGAGTTAACATATTTTACTGTTAAATATCTTTTCTTTTTATTAATAATTGAATTTTTTTAAAAAAGATTTTATTGAGGAATCGTGGGAGGGGAACAGCGTTGGGGAATCGGGGAAGGGGAACAGACAAGTTGCTGTCCTTTTGTTCTTCAGTCTAGTTGTGGAGGACGTCGCTTCACTGGCCCATGTTGGTATTATCATTGCGCTCTTCCCGGGTGAGGCAGATCGATCACTGGCCACTGGATGGCCACTTATGGAGGCTCTTGGCAGCTCACACCAGCTGCCGGCCTCTCACAGTAGCTCATGGCAGCTCCATTGCAGCCTACGCCGTCGCCGGCGACTCATGGCAACCCAGCTCCAGGTCGAGCTGTTGTTCACCATCTTAGCTGTAGGGGTTGCAGCATCACTGGCCCTCAGGTGGGATCCAAGCAGGGCCCGGCTGCTCAGAGCTGGTGTCCTAAGCCATCTCTTAACCAACGCGCCACTCGGTCAGCCCAATAATTGAATTTTTAAAATAATGAAAATATTTAAGACTATGAATTGAATTGCTGGATTAGACCTGAGACTTATGGAGACTGCGTTGGCTGTTGATAGCAAGGGAATATTTTTTCTGACTTCAGGACCTGAACCATCAGGTTTCCTTGTGCCCATCAGAGAAGGCAAATGGTCAGGATGCTAAAGTGGAAGTAGTGTGTTTATTCCTAGGATAAAGCTTTGTTCCTTGTATGTTTCACAAATTCTTTTTCTTCCTATCGTCTTATAAATGAATAATTACATCAGGGTGCTCTCATCTCCTTTCTCCTTACAGTCTTTTATATGATTTTAAATCTCAATATTATCTCCTTCAGATAGAAATTTGCATTTCAATTCTGCTTGTATGACAAAAAATTTTAATTGTCCCCAGCTAAAGGATTTTTCTTTTAATGAACTACAGTTTATCAACCCCCCACCTCCTTGGGTCATGCTTTGGATGTTGTAAAGCTGTCACCAAACCCAAGGTCACCTAGATTTTCTCCCATATTATTTTCTAGGAGTTTTATAGTTTTGTATTTCACATTCAGGTCTATGATCCACTTTGACTTAGTTTATGTAAAAGGTGTAAGGTCTGTGTCTAGATTCATTTTTTTTTTTTTGCATGTGAATATTCAGTTAAAGAATTTTAAAGCATTACCTGATGGGGAAAATTTTTAGTACGAAGTAAGCATGTCTTTCCTCCCCTCCCAACGTCCCACTTCCCTGATAATGATAATCTATGATTAAAGAGAAAAATTTCTTTCTTTTTTTTTTTTTAAGCTGAGCCATCCTGCCACCTGTTGGCAGCTCAGCAGCTGCTCAGCTCGGGCCGGGACTCAAACCGCTGTTGCTCGGAGCTCAAACTCTTGAGCGAGCTCTTAACCAACTGAGCCACTCGGCCAGCCCCCAAAGAGAATAATTTCAAAGGAAAATGCAATTGCTAGCAGGAAGCCATGTAAATTAGGGAGGCTAGAGTGGGAGACCCCCACTCCACTTCAGGCTGTTTGTTTTTCTTCCTCTGACAGCTGGAGGCAGATGGGGTTATGGAAGCCCTTGCCTTCCCTGCCCTGGGTGTGCCCAACTGTTTCTAACTCTCGTGTAACCATCAGCAGAGGCTGCTCACCTCCTACCTGTGCCTGTCTGCCAGCTCACAGGCATCTTGGAATGGGAGCTGTGCGCAGAAAACCATGCCTTCGCCTCCACGTTGTAATCCCAAACTCACTTTAAGATTTGGGGGGAAATGAGCAAGGACAGCCCCCATCGATGGCAAGTGTGAAAAGCCAATCCTTTGTGGAGGCGTGATTGAATTGTCACAATTTGCAAAGAACTTGTAACAGTGTGTGATCTGCCCACAGGCACTCTCCAAAACACTGGTAAAATCTTCCAGGAATCTTTTCCTCTTTTTAAAATTCCAGTTTGCATTTCCAGGAGCCAGGCTGACTTGCTGAACATAGCTTTCTGTAAAAGCAGAATTTGTTTGTCAGTTACTGGTGGTGGGAGGAACACCAGGGTGGTGTCTACTTTTTGAGAAGGAAATGAGAACTCATCCGTGAAAGGAAAGTAGGGGCGCAGAGAGCATTAGGCTGCTCAGGCATGCACATGAGCAGTGAGGGCAGGGAGGTCTTTGGAGACAAAAGTGATTCCCACGAAAAATAGAAACTGGTCCCTTCATGAGATTTTATCCCCTTCTGGTGGAGCCTAGGAAGTATGGTCTGCTGGGTACAGAGGCACCAAATAAACAATACGGAGGCTCCCTTTGTGCCAGGCATCCACCCTGCCAGTAATGCCAGACAGTGAGTGGCTTTAGTTTCACTTTGCCTGAGGGACTCACAACTCAGAGTGCTTATGTCACAGACCAGAGTAGGGGCGGAGGAGGGCAACCAAGAGGTGGAGCTCTTCTCTCACACCTGGGTGCCTTCTCCAGTAGCCACGCGTAGCAGCTCCCTGAAACTGGTTACTGAGCCTCACATTTCAGCCGGCATGTGTTAGAAGACAAGCTGAGAATGACCAAGCCTGGCTGAGCTGAAGGGATTAGCTCTGAAGACTGGGGCATGCTGTTTGGACCACCTGACTTCTTCCTTCAGTCCCCTTCAGAAAAGCACCTGAGCGTCCCAACCACATCCTTTTCTTTTAACCATGTTAACAGAGAAAGGGGAAAGCATAACTAAAAAGGAACTTACTCTAGTAAAACCTCCACTGCCACTGAGCAAGGGGAGGTGGAAAGGGCAGGAGAGCAGAGAGAATGAGCAGGTTTGGCTGTTTGATTGCTCCCTGCTCTAGCTCACTTTTTGTGCTTCAGTTTTCTTCACTGTAAAGTCGGGTAAAAACCGTAAGGAGTAAATGAAACCAAGTGCCCAGCACAGGGCCTGGCCCAGTGGATTTTAATTTCTTCTCCTTCCTCCATTGGAGGTGGAATGGCGGGGCCTGCCTGGGAGAAGGTACCAGGCAGGTGTAGCTGTCCACCCCGGGGAGGGGAGGAGGTTGGTGGACGCAGGAGGGGGCAAGGGGCTGCATTTCCAGCCAGCTGTGAAACGCTTGCCTCCCTCCCCTTGCCTCTTGGGGAGACGGGCTGAGGACCTGGCTGGGTGTCTGCACTGAGTTGGGGGAAGAGGCTGTAGCAGCCACCGCTGGAATCCTCACCATGACAGCGCCCCTAGGGCGGGTTCTGGGGCTTTTTAGTGGTGCAGGAGATTGCCCAGCAGGGCTGGAGCTGGAGGAGGTGGGGGACAGAGGAGACGGTGACCCGGATGGAGTCTGGGGTCCCAGAAGGCTGAGGATAGAGGAAGGTACCCGGGTCCTCTCCCAGGTGCCCGCAGGAGACTTCGAGGCACCTTCCACAGTGGCGGTCTGGCGGGAACCTCGCTTGGGCTTTGTACCAGGAAATTGAGCTGGGGCACGGGGTCCTGGTGTGGGGACCGCCCCGGGGTTTGGGGTCGGGGAAGGCTCAGAGAGGCTCTGGCCCCACAGACGTTGCTCATCACTGGACCAGGGCCTGGCACGATCTGGAGAGCAGACACAACGACACTGGCTGCTGCTGGGTTCAGGTAAGGGCATTGTGCCAAACTGTGGGGGTGCACGCAGCTCACCGAGGGACCCGCTGTGAGCTGGTCTGTGAGCAGGGGGCCCCAGGGCTACCAGTCTAAAAGTGTTTTTTCCGTTGCCTCATGGCGAAATACCAGAGCCCAGTCTATCCTCAATGACCAATCTTGATTTTTCTTAGTCTGTCATGTTAATCAAAGTGGCTGGCACCCTAGATGTCAGCCACACTAGAAACTTTGGAGTCACTGGGTTCAAATCCCAGATCTACCATTTAACAGCTGTGTGACACTTGGCAAGTTAAGTTCTCTGATTCTCGGATTTCTCACCGGTCAAACAGGGACACTGTAATAGCTGACCTTACAGGATTGCTATGAACATTAAATGAAATAATGAGGGTACAGCACTTGGTAGATGGTGACTAACTATGATGATTATGGCAGACAGTTGTTTTCAAAGGGAATATTCTTGCCGAAGTGGTTTAATCTATTTACTCATTGGAATTGGTTTCTTTTCTGATAAGGAACTACACAACAATGAGCAGGCTCAAGAAAAGGTTCATTTCGATAGATGCCAAATACGCCTTAGGACCAGATAAGACATCCTTGACAAAACAAGTCACTTTTAATTCAAAATAATTTTGAGAAAGGGAATAATTTAGCCCCTCCTCCAAAAAGAAGACCTTGCCACTGGTAGTTTTCCTATTAATTAATAAACTATTATGTTTTTAAAGTGGAAAAATAATCTGACAGATGGACATTTTGGTGAATTCACTTCTCAAGTGTTTGGAGCAACAGTCAAGATTAAACTCCCAGTTGTTTGGCCATGCACAGATTAACATCCCAACTCATCGGTTATGTCTGTATGGAAAGTAAACATTTTGTATAATCACAAACATTTGTCGTTATCATAGTAACTGAGTCTTTTCCTGTTTTCTATGTGTTCTCACAAAACCTCTGAGGTTTTAAACCAATGTGACTAATAGCAAAGATGGTCAACAGGGTATCCCTTCGCCCTCTGTGGCCCATTTCTTTCTGGATGGGGCTACTGTATACACATAACAAAATTGTGTTTTGCACATTATCTACTCCTTTATTTAAAACCCGAAGAGGAGTTATCAAACAGAAAAGCAAAGGACCTTTAAAGGTGAACAATACAGGCAGGTTCTTTGCTCAAGATCACATTTGTAGGCTAGCCAGAAAGGACTGTGTATTGTAATTAGTTGTTTCTGAATTGCTTTTTAGTTCCTCATCACTGTAGCCGTATGGCTTCTGTTTCTTGAGAGAAAAACCTAGTTTTTGTATTTTTAATAGAATTACCTAATTGCACAGTTATTTGCAGCCATACAAAAGCCAACATTAAAAATGAGCCAAGGGAAATCATTATGACTTGCAGACAGGGAAGAGGAAAGTGATCTGATTTGTAGTTCTTGTGCTTGAGGTACTTAATTTGACATCAACAGAAAAAGGATTTTTCTGGAGAAAAAATTTGCAGTTTAATCCACAAGGAGTTAGCTATGGAGTTCTAGCGACAGGATTTGTTTAATGTTTTTCTGATTCATTTGGTGCTGAACAAAAAGATTACTTTAGCTCTTGCATCCCAATTCAATTGTTGTATGATTCTTTAACCTTAATTTTTATTGGCTGGTGAGATAAGTAAAATAATTATAGTAAGAGATTTTGGAACATATCAAAATTGGACATCTCCAGGAGGCAAAAAATAAGGACATATAGGAATTGAACAATACAGTAGGTAGACTCGTGTTTATTATGTGTGCACACCCATGTGTGCACATGCACTCATGTGTATAGGAGAAAGACCCTTATATCCTTTGAATAGAGAAGATACACTTTTCCCTCTATATGTTCATGGAACTTTTTTTTTTTTTTAAAGATTTTATTGGGGAATTGGGGAAGGGGATCAGCCAAGTTGTTCTTCAATCTTCGTTGTGGAGGATGCCAGTTGCCATCTGGCTTTTCATCGGTAGCTTGTGGCCTCTAAGCTCAAGGTGCTGTGTTCAATCTTAGTTGCAAATGGGCATAGCCACCATCCAATGCGGGAGTTCAACCAGCAGCCTTGTTGTTAAGAGCGCACACTCTATCCACTGAGCCATCTGGGCAGCAGCTCAGCTCAAGGTGCCGAGTTCAGTCTTAGTTACAGGTGGGCATAGTCCACCATCAAACAGGCAATCTTGTTGTTACATCAGCTGAGCTATCCTGCCACCTGTTGGCAGCTCAGTAACAGCTCAGCTCCGGTGCAGTGTCACGTCACTGGCTCATGTGGGAATTGAACCAGGGGCCCCGTTGCTCAGAGCCCACGCTCTTAAGCCAACTCTTAACCAACTGAGCCACTCGGCCGGCCCCATGGAACATTTAAAACAGTTGATTCCATATTTGACCACAAAGATATTTTGATACATCCTTGTATTGTTTCACTTTTTGCAACAATCATGTATTACGTTTATAATGCAGAAAACATCAAATTAAAGAAAAAAATTAAAAATGTTTTCTCTAAAAAAAGAAAATAAAAGGCTTACAACATTGAAAAAAAATGTTTTCTCTATTTCTAATGTCTGGGACAAGGTTTGGCACATATTAGGCACTCAATAAATGTTGGTTGCATAAATAAACAAATGGATTTCAGCATTCAATGAGTATCTCCTATGTGGTAGGCCCTGGACAGCAGGTAGTGCCCCATAGCTGTGTGGCCTAAAGCCATTTAAGTTAAATGGATTTTGGTATATCACAGAGCAAACCATATGCCCACAAACATAACTAGCAGATAACAAGTCTGCAGAAACTCTGATAACTTTTATGAGACAGAAACAGTCTCTATTTAAAAAGAAATCAAGGGAAAATAAACCAATACAGTTTGGTTTACATTAAAGTGTTAATGTATTATAAAGTCACTGAATGCACACTGAAAGGTAGTCATAGTAACAGTAATTGTCATGAAATAATTTTAGGTACTAGATTCTTGAGTGATGGCATGCTTTGTTATTTGCTTTAAGGCGTCTTTAGTTCTCTCTCTCTCTCTCTCTCTCTCTCTCTTTCTTTCTCTCTACCTCCTTCCCTCCCTCCCTCCCTTGTCTCCTTGGAGGATAGAAAAGGGAAAGGGACCTGTATCTGATTCTTTGATTGAAAGCAACAGAAATTAATTTAGACCCATTTGAACAAAAAATATATATTTATTGACAGGATCAAAGGATGGTTCATAGGCATGAAGGAAATGTGGGAGAGAGGGGCTTCAGAGGGGTCAGGAATATGGAGCCACTCTGAGAACCTGGGCAGCAGTAACCATGAGACAGCCTCTTCAGGGCAACCAGAAGGATGAGTGAGGCTCTTACCATTTCCAGTTTTGTGTCCCTATGTTCAAGGTTCAAATTCTAGGAAGTTTCTGCTCTGCCTGGTTTGAAAAAAATTACACACACACACACACACACACACACACACACACACTAATTTTCTTATAGAGAAAATTCTTACAGAGAGATTCTCATAGGGGTTTGCAACTTCTTTCAGATTATAAATTGTCAGCCATAGGTATGACATAGGTCAGACTAGGTATGGTCGCATAAGAACTGCCAGTTTCAAGTGGAGAAACACATTATGCTTGAACAGTTTCATTCTCTGTGCAGTTTTCTTAAAATTCGTCTTTCTCTAGGATTTTCTTTTATCCTTCAGGTGTCTATGTCTTCCTACTGTCCTATATTGTTTTTCTTGATTTCTGAATTTTCATTAGGGAATTTCATTCATGAGGGTATCCTGCTTTATTATGTTCTCCTCCAGGGACCTCCACTGTGTTGCCTCCCCTAGCCCTTCCTCCCTCCGAGGCAATGTCTAAAATGCTACACATTTCTAGATCCCACTTTCCCCCTTTCCTTCTGTCGTATTTCCTCTGTCCTCATTTCAAGAACCACTAAGTATGTAAACAGACATGTTACTGTGTTATTGGTTAGCAGTGAGTTCATGTTACTTTTGGAAGATTGCATTATTGCTCCCAATTCTTCAGCCCATCCACCCCTGTGTTCTGTCCTTTGCCATGTGAGGAACTTTGTGGTTCCCCTCACTTGAGATGGAGAATATTTTTCAGTTCCATCGGTGTTGGGATGGGGCACATGATTTTCTTTGGCCAATAGGATGCTAGTGGATGTGACGATGGCAAAGCTTCAAATACGCTCGTGTGTTTTGGTTTGTACTTCTGCATGCCATGAACACATCCTGGGGCTCCACTATTCCTAGAAGAATGACATGTGGAGCAGAGTGTGAGGCTGAGCTGCCCCAGAAGACCTGCAGACTTAAGAACATGGGAGTAAATACTTCCTGTTGCTTGCTCCTTGGTTTGGGGGTAATCTGCTAAGCAATATTTTTGTGGCAATAGTTAACGGATTCATTACTTTTCCAGTGAATGTAATTTCATTTGAACTGGAGTATTCTGGAGTCCATGTCTTGATCCTTGTGCATGTTTTATAGAGTTTTAGGCAGAGTAGAGAGAAAATGCTGAGCAGAAGGTGGCTTGTGGGATCCCCTCATTGTATACCAGGAGGCAGAGACCTAATAAATGTATGTTGGTTTCCCACACTAAATGGTCAATGTATTTGTTAGAAAAGTGAAGTAGATTCCGAAAAGCCTTTATAACACAGTATAGTTACTCAGAATTCTTTCCCAGCTAAGTGCATTTTCATCATAACTCTGGTATAGGCAAGAGTGTGGCCCTGGTTGTTATAAACTTGCCAGGGCTTTGATGGGTTCTTGAAACTGCTTAATATGGTCTCCAGCAGATTTCTAGGCAGAAGTCTTCCAAGGGGAAAGTCATCAACACTTTCCTGGAACTTGCCCTGTCTGTGGGATTGACTCTGAGTTCAAAACGCCAGGTTTTTTTTGGTCTAGAAAAATCAGTGTTAAGACTCCCCATATTTGTGGCAGCAGGCAGTATATAGGGGAGTGCTCATCTGTCATCCCGTCTTTCAGGAGCTTACACTCTGAGAAGACAGTGTGAATTATATTTTTAAATCTTTATTGTTTTTTATGCTTACAACCTCCCCCCTCGACTTCTTTAGAACAGTCAAACATGTAAATAAATGATATTGTAAGTAAAAGTTCTCAGTAATTTTACACCTAAAGATAACAACTCTCTATTCCTTCAAATTTTTTCTATGCATACACAAACATATGCTTTTTTTTTTTTTAGAAATGGGATTTAGAAATTTTTAGAAATTTAGAAATGGGATTGCACCATAAATGCCATTTTGCAGGTTGCTTTTTTCTACCTAACAGTATATTGCAGACATTTTTCTTTGTTAGTTATTATTCTAGTTTTGTTATTTTTTTATTGTTTAATTTTCTTCACAGATAGAACTGTTTGTAAGGTGATTCTCTTTGAGGCATATTTTTCTTCTCTTTTCTGGGATCATATTCTAAACGAACATAATTGGTTATTTGCAACTGCTGAAAGCAGCGAAAACTTGAAGAAAAAATTAAAAAAGGTTATTGGATAACCACAATTAATGGTATCACGTCCAGGTGATAGAAATTCACACTCTTTACTCAGGAGTGGGCCCAATTTTTGCTTTTACTTCACACACAATTTTTATACCTTAGTATAAACCCTTAGCACAAGCAAGACATTAGAGGGGAAGAGAACTGCTAGAAGCCTGTGTGATAACAGCAGCATCAAGTGACAGCGCCATTCTACTCCAAGGATGGATTCAGAAAAAATTTCAAAAGACCTAAGGGTTTAAAAAGGAGATAGTGATCCAGAGCCTTTTAGTATAGAGGTGAAGGGTCAGCACTTCCTCAGGAGTTCCCGAAGGCAGTCCCAATGAGGGCTGATACTCATAATGAAGGTCTTGAGCCTTAGTAAAAGGTTCATTATTGCCTGCTCTGTCGAAACAGGAAAATTGTTATGTGGTTTAGGAAAACTTTCATCAAAGTGTGTAACATTTAAATGTTCAAAGGGCACTCTCCAGTTATATGAAGAAAATAAGTGGGCAGGCCCTTCTTTGCCTTTTAAGTAAACCCAGTTGTCCATTCTTTTAGTCAGGGTGGGGAAGCAATGTGAGTTCACTTCCCAGACTCCCACGCAGTTAGGTTGGCCATGAAACTGAGTTGTCTCCAGGGGAATGTGAGCAGAAGTGAAGATCTGGCCCATAAGCAAAGTCCTTCTCCCTCTTCTCCCACTTGCTGGTGAGACATTGATGTTTGGGGCAACCTGAAAAGCTATGTGTCAAAGATGACAAGGCCCCCATTAACCTGGTTGCTGTCCTCATCCCAGGCTAATTGGACTTTTAAATAAGCAAGAAAGTAATTTTCATTTTGTTTAGCTATTGAGAAAATGGGTTTTATCTTTATAGAGGCAAGCATTATTTTCACTAATACAGAGTAACTGAGTTCTATCGCTAGGAAACCTGGTCATTTGTGGAGATAGTCCAACGCTACATGTTTGTACAAAAGTCAGACAATTAAGTTCACGAACTCATTCTAGAAAAAGTGCTACATACCTCATTGCTGAATATCACTATGGTCACCTTTGAAGTACCCCCTTGGGAAGCTATACACTGACACCAGTGCCTAGTCCACCCTTCAAAGAAATTTTGCAACTCTTTTTCTAGAATGGCCATCAGAGCTGTTGTCATATTACCCTTGATGTCCTGAATGTCATCAAAATGTCTTTCTTTCAATATTTTCTTTATCTTCAGGTAAAGAAAGAAGTCACTGGGGGCCAGATCAGGTGAGTAGGGAGTGTGTTCCAATACAGTTATTTTTTACTGGCTAAAAACGTTCTCACAGACAGTGCCGTGTGAGCTGGTGCATTGTTGTGATGCAAGAGCCATGAATTGTTGGCGAAAAATTCAGGTTGTCTAACTTTTCATGCAGCCTTTTCAGCTCTTCCAAATAGTAAACTTGGTTAATTGTTTGTCCAGTTGGTACAAATTCATAATGAATAACTCCTCTGATATCAAAAAAGGTTAGCAACATTGCTGCAACAAGTTCACAAACTTAATTGTCAGAACTCATAGTGTGTGTGTGTGTGTGTGTGTGTGTGTGTGTGTGTAGTCTCATTGCCACTAACACATTGTGATAAGTGGACCTGGTGATGCCTTTTAGCACAGGATGAGCCCCATCATCCAATGACTGATGGCTAGAATCATGCAGGAAGTCCATTCTCCAGGTTTGGGTATCACAAATTCACTGGTTTGGCCTTGAATGGGGTTTCAGTGGGCTAGGGTAGACTTCAGTTGTATAACTTTTGAACTTTCCTGGAAACTGATTCCTGTATGTCTTAGGTTTGTAATTTTCTCTCAATCTATATCTTCCATATTTCTTAAGTTTTTCTTAGTGATTATTCTGTATATATGTAGAGAGAGATCCTGCTGCTATTGGAGTGGGATTTATATTTTTTATCATATTTTTGGCTTATTTCTAATATATAGGAAAATTAGTAATTTGGCTAATTTATTTCATAACTACCCCTTAGTGAATGTTCTGATTAGTTTTGATACTTGGCAGTTAAGATCCTGAAGTTTTTTGACAGGTTATCATGTGATAATTCTTTCTCCTTTCTAATGGTTATACTTATTTCTTTTTTTTTGCTTTTTCCTCACCCTCATTTGCTGAAATATTCAAGACAATGTTAAATAATAGCTGTTAATATTGGCTATCCCTATCTTGATCCTAAAACTTATATTTATATTTATAAGGAGCTTGATTTCTCATTTTCTGTTTTTCTATTCAGGGATATGTATATTTTATTCAATGAAGGAAATTATTCCCTAAGTTTAATGCCCTGTAATGGATTACAGAGCATGAAAATTATCTGTACCTTGAAAATGTGCTATTTTAAAATTATGTCAAGTAGTGTATGGAAGAAAATCACATAAACCCTTTTTTAGAAAGAAAGACAATTATAAGAACAGAAATACAATTTTCCCCTTTAAGGACAGATGTCAACTTATCAGTAAATTGCTTGTTAGCTAGATTTTGAAGGTTCAAGAAAAGTCTCCAAGACAAATGCATTTGCTTTGATTGAACTCACTTCCCCAGCTCCTGACACCCAAGGAGAAGATAAGAACTTTTCTAGTACTAAAAAATCCTGTTAGTGCCTTTCCTATAGCACACATTAATCCTTTCTTTAAAATTTATTGTCTCTAACACTTATGAAGTATGGTTTCAATAAATTATATTATTTTAATAGAGGTTTTTATGAAGAAGCATAATGAATGGCTCAAATGATGTTCAGCATTGTAAATGATTCACAGTAAACTTCTAAGACCTTCTTTAAAGGCAAATTGTAATGGTTATATAAAAACATACATCTGATTTCTTCTATGATAGTAGATTAAAAAAAAAAGAATTCTCAACAGTTTTGCCCCCGAAACTTAAACACAATGCAATAAGTAATAGGGTCAGATAATTATGTAGTCACGGATAACCCCAAATTGCAGTGTAACCCAGTCATTAAGGCAATGTGCAAAATGGATTTAATAAACTTATTTGGCACGCATTATATCGAGAATTAGGCACACACTTCTGAGCCATGTGCGTGACCCACTTTCCTCGTATGCTCTTCCCGCCCTCTTCTCTACCACCCTTCCTACCTTGAGAAACCCGTTCTTGGAGGAACCCACTCAGCCTAATCTCCCATTAATTAACTTCCTTGACTTCCTTCTTTTCCTTCTCTGCCATTCTCTCTCTCCAGCTCTAAGACTGAAGGCAATTGAGGCCACTCTCTTTTAGCCACAAGGTTTTAAATTAGGAGAATAAAAGAACTAGAGGACAGGCTGCTAGGATTAAGGGAGTGTTTTTCAGTGGACATAGGGAGTGTTGGTCAGGGCAAGTTGAAAAATTGTCTCTTTTTTTTCCGCTGGTGTTCTGCGAAGCTCTTCCCAACTCTATGAGAATACTTTTTTTTTTTTAGCACATGGGCAGTCGGAGGAGCCCCAAGTCAGTAAAGGCTGGGACGGGCTTGATTCACTCAAACAGCTCCTCTCCCCTCATTGAAATTCTTTTCACATATGAGTCTGGTTATTTTCTTTTACATTTGCACGAGGCATCTATGGCATGAGTCACAGTAAGAAACTCATCATGAGAATGTGCCAGATTGCAAAATAGATTTCCTTTTTTCCCCCTACTGGCAGATTCACGATTTTAAGCTTGCAGTGATCCAGTAAGCTTGAGAGCATGATTTCTGAAGCCCCATATTTTTACTTTTTGCCAATGTAAACTGCATTTTTTACTCTAAAAAATGAACTAACATTGTCATTTCATTTAGCCATTCTCCAATTTAAAACAGTTACCCCTAGAGAGCTGGTATCTTCAAATTGAAAATGAAAGGTACAATTAAACACCATAAATGGATGCAGGGAGGGTATCGCAAGCACGGGCAGCACAGGCTGCTTTACTGTTAGTGTGTGTGTATATGTTGAGTGTGTTGTTTGTGTGTGGTTTGTGTGGCATGGGTGTCTTGTGGTATATATGTGTATACGTGGTGGGTGTGTGGTGTGTGTGTGTATTTTTGGGTGATGAATATGTATGTGACGTGATGTGTGTTGTGTGGGGTTCTGTGTGTTTATGGTGTGTATTATGTGTGGTGTGTGTGTGTGTGTGCTTGCTTGTGGTGTAAATGTGTTGTTTGTGTAGGATGTCTGTGTGTGTTTGGTGTGTTTGTGATGAATATGTGGTGTGTGTGTGTGTGTGTGTGTGTGTTTCTGCCGAAAGCTGAGACACAGAGTTTAGAGATTTTGTTTTAAAAGTATCTCTTCATTGAAATCAATTGGTAAAGTCTTTTCAAAGTTTTTCATCCCCCTAGAGTCATTTGGAAGGTGTTTTCTTAAGCCTGAATGTTTGTTTTTTAGGAAGAAACATAAAATATTATAACCAAATTAAAGTGAAAGTGATTGCTGCATTACTGTAATTTCAGCCGACATTATAGTTTAATTTAGCAAACAGAGCCACTTGTGTTCGGAGCTTCAAAAGGACCTATCTCCTCTGTCTCTGACTTGTAAATCCATTTCTCCTGGTCAGTTGCAACCATTTCTTTCTCTTCAGAGGCAGTTGTTTGGGACAATGTGCTTCATTTTGGCATCTCTCCCCAGTTACCCCCTGTGCTGTCCTGTGGGACACAGTATAACTTAGAGGCTAAGAATGGAAGCTCTTGAGTCAGACACTTGGGTCCAAGTGCAAGCTCCACCAACTGGGTGAGGGCTTACCCTTGATGAGTTCCCTCATCTGCGAAATGTTGTAATAGTGATACTTACCTCGCAGGGCTGTTGGGAGGCTTATATGAGATGATGATGTAAACACAGTGCTTGGAACATAGTAAGCATTCAGTGATCATGCCCTTTGATGATGGAGGTGATCTTGTATGGATGTGGCTGTGCCTCTACAGATACAGAGAAGAGGGGAGGGGAAGCTGTTAGTGGATAAAAAGAGAACTTGACTTGGTGAGCTAGATGGGGAGGACATTACAGGGACAGCTAAAGCCTGATGCAAACTTTCAAGATTTACTGTGAATCTATTCCTTTTGGCCTGCCTATGCCAATTAGATCCTTGAGTGTCTAATGACTCTTGCATTAGTGTAGCCTGATCTCATGGTGGGGTTAATCCTGCCTCACATAAGGAATGCTCCCTAGGGGTTTTGAAGATGCCAGCAGTTCTAGGTCTGGTCTAACATTAGGGCAAAAGTGCTCTCCCTCACATGTTGAAACTGGCCCTACCATCTCTTTCCTGCTCTGGAGTAGGTAAGTGTCTCAGCAATGGAGAATTGTACTCTGAGAGCATTAAACCCCCCATGAGAACACTGGCACATTACATAAGTCACTCTGACTAACATGCAGTTATTTGGCACAATTTTCAGATGAAACTTCACATTTTGTCCCTGCTATTTCTGGGCACCTGTGTAGGCAGACATTAATGTCCGAGCAAAGTGCCCATTAGAAGGCTCTGGATGCTGAAACAGAGGCTATGGATGCGGGGTGTCTGCTGTGCTCATTCATTTTTTTGGTCCATCCTGTTTAATGAAGAGAATCTGGAGGCCTTCTCCTGGTGTGTGGAATGCAAATTGTGGGTTCAAGGGGCATGTCGGGGGTGGGGAAACACCAAAGTAACTCAAAACCTTGTACTTGTCGAGCACTGCAGCCACAGCCAAAGAGCTTTGTGAAGTTGTGGAACGCACAGCCAGCTGGAAGGGTGCCAGTGGGAACAACTGCTGTGCCCACCGTGCCAACATCCTTTATGGTTAGTGTTGGTCTTTAAAATCACTGCTGGGCTTTTTGCTGAACTCCAAGACTTAACGGTGAGGGAGCAGTCCTACCAGGTTTTATAATATCAGAACTAACCTCTTTCTCCCTCTCTCTTTTCTCCTATCTTGTCTCTCTGACCTTAGTCTAGGCCCCACAGGGAGCCTAAAGGGATGTCTTTAGCATCCTCACTTTCAGGCAGTCCTCAATCAGTGTCCATGACAAAACCTTTTACTACAGCTGTCACTTTAAATCTCAAATGTATCCCACCTCTTCTCAACTCCATCTACTCTTCCAAGGGCTCTTTCTTCATTGTCTCTCCAGCAAGATTTGGATCACTAGCTTCACCTTGCTTCAAGGCCCCCCTCCAAGCATCCTCAAACTGCTTCCTCCTCCTTGTTTTACTTTCTCTCCCATCAGTTTTTTCCAGGAGTATTTTCTTGGAGAACCTTTCATCCTTTCTAGGTTTTCTGCTGCTCAGCTTTGCTTCAGGTTTTGCTGTGCCTGCCATGTCCTCTCCATCGAGCTCACAGAGCCAAGTTCTCTTTTTTTATGCAGGTAACTCCTGTTCTCTCACTTCTAACACATCTTTGTCTACTTTTTGAAAGGGAGATGACGATTCTCTCTAGACCCTACTTATTTACTTGTAACCAAATGTGGTTATGCCTGTGATCAATTAATCAATCAATGAAGAAATTAGTATTTTAAAAATGTTATTGAGAAAATATAATAAGTTCTGCCCCTTGATATGTGCTTGAGGGAATATGAAGGGCCATGACATATAGCTCTGCTTTCAAGCTTAGTCATGTTAGAGCAGTGGTTCTCAACCTGTGGGTCGCGACCCCTTTGGGGGTCGAACGACCCTTTCACAGGGGCCGCCTAAGACCATCGGAAAACAAAAAGATACTTACATTACGATTCAAAACAGTAGCAAAATTACAGTTATAGAGTAGCAACGAAAATAATTTTATGTTTGGGGGTCACCACAACATGAGGCACTGTATTAAGGGGTCGCGGCATTAGGAAGGTTGAGAACTGCTGTGTTAGAGAGACAATAGTAACATCCATGAATTGATAAAAGAACAGAAAACAAATATATGTTAATGTTCTCAGTTCACCCATGCCAAAGAATTGAGGTGGTTTACAATAAGAGGTAGCTTTATAAAATGCTATACTAACAATAAAAGGTCAAGAGCCATGTAACATAGAGATAATTAAAAAGGAACCCCAATTTAAGTTGTTGGGCTTAAATATAAAATTGAGAATTTGGCTTCCTGGAAGTTAAGAAAAAAAGGGAAACATGGTGAATTATATAATTTCCATGTCTCATAAGAGGCTACATGTCAGTTTGCAAGCTCTGATTTTTCTTTTTTCTTTTTAAAAAATTTTTTTTGGCGTTACATACTAAGAAGAACCCGTCTGTTCATTTATGTATTGTGTACGTACTGTGCCCCAGACACCAAGAAGGTGTTCATGAAAAATTCTCTGTCCTCATGAGGTTTATAGTTTAGTAGAGAAAGAGAGTCAATAAAGCTAGTAAATAAAGTAACATCAGGTAGTAATAAGTGCTCTGCGGAAAATAAAGTGGAATAATGGGCTAGAGAGTGCTGGTGAGGCAGGGGGAAGGTCTCTCTGAGGTGGGGACATCTGAGCAGGTACCTGAATAATGAGAGGGAGTGAGCCATGCACAGAGCATTTCAGGAGAGGGCACAGCAAGTTCCAAGGCCCAGAGGTAGGAGAAAACTTGATATATTTGAGAAATAGCCAGTAATTCTGGAGAAGACTTGTACATTGTGGGGGATACAGCAGTGGTGGGGTGAGTGGCAGGGACTGGTGGGAGACCCACCTAGAGGAGGTAGCCGTGTGTGGCTTTGTAGGGTTTGGATTTTCCCCTAAGTATGATTGGGGAGCTGTGGGGGCCCAGCTGTCAGGGCCTCCTTGCTTGAAGCACTCGGACCCAACAGGAGCAGTTGGAAGTTTTGAGCAGGCAAAGTTTTGTATCTTTTAAAATGTCTAATTCTAATTCCTACTAGCTACTCCACGGAGACTAGCCTGCAGGAGCAGAAGCAGGAAGACCCAGTGGGAGGCTATTACAGAGGTCTGGGTGAGAGATGGCTTGGTCCAGGATAAAGATGGGGGAGGTGGTGTTCAGTGTTTAGGTTGAAGTAGATCATCGAGACTTGCTGACTAGCTGCATGAGGAGAATGAGAGAAAAAGCGGAATTGAGATTGCTCTAGGTTTTTGTTTGAGCAAATGAATGAATGAATGGTGATCCACCTTTTGAGATAGTGAAGACTGCACTGGGCGTAAGCTGGTTTGGAGAGCAAAGCCAGGAGTTCCATTTTGGACATGTTCAATTTGCGTTAGTTATGAGAGAACTCATTTGAGAATTGAAGTGGCACTTGGATCCATGAGTATGGAACTCAAGGCAGTGATATTTGGGCATTAGCAGCTCACTCAAGTTGTGTCTGTCGCTGTTTCAATGAAGCACTTAACATAATGGACAAGGCTGTGAATGGGGGCTAATGCAGAAACATTTTTCAAACGGCCACTTGGTAACTGTATTAGGGTTCTCTAGAGAAATAGAACCCATAGGATGTGTATATAAATAAGCAACAAGCAAATAAATAAAATTAGATTTATTATAAGGAATTGGGTTATGTGATTATGGAGGTTGAGAGGTCCCAAGATCGGCAGTTGGCAAGCTGGAGACCCAGAAGAGCCAACACAGAGCTCCAGTCTGAGTCCAAAGGCTGTAGAACCAGGAAAACTGATGGTGTGAATTCCAGTCTGAAAGCAGGCAGGATCGAGACCCAAGAGGAGCCAATGTCTCAGTCCAAGTCCAAAGGCTGGGAAAGACCTCTGTCCGAGCTTAGTCAGGCAGGAGTTTTCCTCTTTCTCTTCTTCCCTCTTGTTCTACACAGGTCTTCAATTGATTGCATGACACCCACCCACACTGAGGAGGGCAATCTGCTTTTCTGAAGCTTCTAGTTCAAATGTTAATCTCATCCAGAAACACCCTCACAGACACATCCAGAATAATGTTTGTCTAAATGTCTGGGCACCCCATGGGCCATTTAAGTTGACACATAAAATTCACCACCACAGTGACGATAGAGCATCACACCAAATTATAATTCTATGAGGAGTGTGTGCAGC
>NW_017731941.1:1375718-1379117 GCF_001890085.2 Hipposideros armiger
CCCGCCCCCGTTTAAGAATCTAAGTTTCAAAAATTCTTCTGTAGTATTTAACATGAGCTTCAAAGGCTCACAGAAGAAAAGAGTTTCCTGAAGAGATTCTGTCTCTTTTTTATCTTTGGAACCTTTGAGGCATTTTCAGTGTGACAAAATGGGTTTCAAATGGCTCCAAAGAGATTCCTTGTTCTTTTGTGCTTCCAAGCATTTAGAACATGGCTAGGCACACGGTAAGTGTTTAAGAAATGCATGTCACGTTATTGTTTGAAATGACAAGCTTTAGTCATACTTTGACCTACACATTAATTTATGTCTGAAAATTGATTTTTTGAGGATTGGGAGGGAGAAACGATTCTGAATTGGTAAGAGAGGAAGAAAACTTGCTCTGAGAAGGTTCCTAATGTGGATCCTTCTAACAGTGAAGATTCAGATATCTTTTTGAAGATGCTTTTGAAAATAAGTAGTTTGCTGGCAAAAATATCTTTTGTTTAAATGAGTATTTTAAACCTTTGCTTTAAATTTGATAGCTATGTATTACTGGAAAACTTTTGCAGTTAAAACAAAGAATTAGTATTTAAAAAGCTAAGGCCATGAGATTTGGGTAAATGTATTGCGACTTGTTCTCTGAAAGGGTAAAGCTTGAAACCTAATGGGAATTTCTTTTTGGAGAAGCTAGGCTGTCAAGTCCTCCAACTCATTGGAAGTTTGAGCTGTGTTCCGTTCTATTTTGTCTCACCTGTGATAACTGTGAATTCAGTAGACACCTAAGTGTGTCTGCAGTGAGGGTAGCTTCCTCCCTTCCGTTATTATTTCTGAGCAGCCTAGGGGCTATTTGAAGATGGTGACAAATACACAGGGCAGCCTTGTCTCTGTTTTCTATGCTCCCTAGCAGAGAAGGGGACCATGCATACAGCGGATATCCAGAAGTGTTGATGGAGTGATTAAATCATGCCTTCTTCAACAGTTTGTAAGGTATACTTTGGGAGAGTCAGAGGTCAGTTAGAAGATCAGTTCAGGGCCCAACAGGAAGGATCTGAGAGCTCATGGCACCGTGTCATGAAGTTGGAATCAGGAACAGAAAGGCATGACTCTAGGAACTCCTTTGTGACGTGGTTCCTTATATGATTCAGATCGTCTAAGGGTCAAATGGCAGCTGTACACAATGAAAGTCTCACATAACACCAGAGCTAATTCCACCCCAAAACAGCACACACAGTTCAGCNCCTTTTGTGTCCAAATCCAGCTCTTAACCAACACACCACTCAGCTGGCCCTACTCTATACTTTTTCAAATCTCGCTTTCTAATAGTTTATTTTTGGTATTTTATTTTTGTTGTATATTGACTCTGTTTACTGGTAAACTTGATAAATTTACTTATTTATAGATTTTCTTCTCTGAGAGAAGTTTTCTTAGTATTGGTATTTCTTCTTCTTTAAGTGGAAGAATTCGTCAGTGAAAACAGCTGGATCTGGAAATTCCTTTGTGGAAAGATTTAAAAATGATAGATTCGGTGTCTTTAATAGCTAAAGCTTTATTGAGATTTTATGTTTCTTCCTGTATCAGTTTTGCTGTTATCTTTCTAGGAGTTTGTCCATTTCATCTAAACTTTCAAATTTATTAGCATAAAGTTGCTCTGTTATCCTATTAGTTTCTCTTTAATGGTTGCTGGTTCTGTAGTGAGGGCTCCATTTTTATTCCTGTTATTGGTAATCTACACCTTTTCTCCTTTTTCTTGATTTGTCTTGCTAAATGAAGGATTGTCAATTTTATTGATCTTGAAGGGAAATTGCTAACTTTCAGGCTGTCTTTCCCGGGCCTCACCTCTTCTGGAGTCTTGGCTGGTTAAGTCCTGGCAGCCTTGGCAGCACCAACTCCTGTTTTTCCTTCCCAATTCAGCGACAGTGCTGGCTTCCCTGCCTCTTAGCCTCCATTCTCTGCTGGGCTTCTCAGCACCCCCACTCCTTCACCCCCACCCTCATGCCCAAACCCCTACTACTGTAAGAATCATCATTGCCTTGAGGGATAAAGAGGTAAAAGGAATTTTGGACTCACTTTATTTAGTGAGCTTCCCTTTTCTTTGGAATCTTGGCACTTCAAATCCTTGTTATTTTGACAGCTCTCTGATATCTTTAAACAGACAGCTTAAACCCCATACCCTGTACCTGTCACCTTCCAATTCCCCATCCCACTCTACCTTCATCCCTAGGCCACCATTAATCTACTTTCTGAATCTATAGTTTTGCCTATTCTAGACATTTCATATATATATATATATATATATATATATATATATATATAGNAAGTAGATGAGATAGTGTAAGAAAGGAAAATTCCATTTTAGATGGGTACATTTGAGGTCAATACAAGAAATATTGCTCTAATATTTGTGAGGCAAGTTCATGCAGGTTTGGAGATATGGATTTGGAAGTTGTTAGCATACAGACAGTTCTTGAAGCCATAGTAAATTTTGAGACTATTCAGCAAAAAGGTATAAACCTTAAAGAGAAGGAAGCCAAGGATGCACCTTTTGGTGTGTTTATAGGGCAGACAGAGGACAACTCCCTGGCATAGAGGGGAAAGTGGCTGAAAACAAGTTAGAGGATCAAGAGGAGGTATATTTTGCAAAGTTTTGAAAATAAAGGAATTTCAGGAAGTATGTGTGCATGTGTGAGTCTCTCTCTCTCTCTCTCTCTCTCTCTCTCTCTCTCTCTCTCTCTCTGTGTGTGTGTGTGTGTGTGTGTTGGTGGGATATATTGGGAGTATGTTGTCAATCTGAATGCTGAAATATGTTCTACCCAAACTCTCTTTTCTAATACAGTTTGCCAGTAGATTTAGGTCTTTCTTAAGGTCATTCTGAATCATGATAGAAAAACCAGGTCAACAGCATAAAGGAAGATAGAAGTCTTCTTATTTGCTGTAGCTAGAGGGTAGTACTTATTTCAAGTAAAAGCTGTTTCGACTTATTTAGACGTGGGGTGGGCTAGGACATATTAACCACTGTCCTCATAGCATTTCTTTCTTTATAGCATTTTGGGTCTTAGCGGTCTTTTGGATGGATATTTGTATGTTCCTTATATATTAAGGACATTAATTGCCCTTTGTAACACTTGTCATAATCATTTTTCCAAACAATCATTAATGCAGTGGTGGAAGGGAAATGTTTACAGTTTTTCGGTCAGACTCGACATTGAATTCTGAGGCTTATCAGCCAGGCTCTTGGTGTCTGGCCCTTACCCTTTTGTCTACATTTCTTTTTTTTTTTTTAAAGATTTTTTTATTGGGGAATTGGGGGGATGGGAACAGTGCTGAGGAATTGGGGGAAGGGGAACAGACAAGTTGCTGTCGTTTTGTTCTTCAGTCTAGTTGTGGAGGACGTTGCTTCACTGGCCCAAGTTGGCACCATCA
>NW_017731941.1:1386132-1389024 GCF_001890085.2 Hipposideros armiger
CTACTGCAGAACCTCAGAATGTGACTGTATTTGGAATAGGGCCTTTTAAAGATGTACTTAAGGTAAAATGAAGTCATATGGGTGGGTCCTAACATGACTGGTGTCCTTATAAGAGGAGATTAGGACATCGACATGCATGGGGGAAGATCATGTGAAAACACTAGAAAAAGACAGCCATCTTCAAGTCAAGGAGAGAGGCTTCAGAATAAAACTAACTCAGCTGACACTTAGGTCTTGAACTTCTAATCTCTAGAACTGTGAAAAAATGTTTAAGTCACCCAGTCTGTGGTATTTGTTATAACAGCTCTAGAAGACATATAAAGTCTATTTAAATTTCTATGAATAGTGTCAAGTTTCAAGACCATATGTAAAATAGATGCATTTAATGGGGCAGGCAGAAATACACCAGGTGGACAGAACTTTTTTTTTTCTCCCCCCTTTTAGTGGCAGGTATGTCATGTAAAGGCCAGGAGTTGAATCAGGCAGGGTCAGACAGGATCATAGATTTATAATCTTTTATTTTACATCTGAAGATCCTTCAACTCCCTCAGAAGTAAGTCTTTGGTGCGAGGAGGAGAACAGGAGGGACTTCTGGGGCATTTTGATGCCATTAAGGGTTTAGTAGAGGTTATGTTGAAAAATGACTTTGGAGAGAGATTTGGAAATGATCGATGAATCTACTACGTTCTGGTCTAAGCAGTGATTTTAAATAGCAGTCTGTAGCTGCACTTTGGTTGTTATCATTGTATAGAAAGAAATAAGGTTATAATAATAGAACATGAAGTATGTGTCTGCTTTTGCCCCCGTCCACTATTGCAGGACTTCTTACCCTACTATCAGTCTCCTTACCCTTCCTGTTTCTTTCAAGTGATTCCCAGGGAGACACTCTCTTATGTCCTCATGAACACAGGCTTCTCATGGTCTCTATAACTATTTAATTATGTATCTATAAAATTTAAAGGCCTGTTTAATATGTTTCATAAGTTTTAAGTTAGCTTGGAAGTTTTTAATTTGTTTCTATGTATTTTAGGGTAAAACTAATATAACCACAATACAGTTATGTGCTGCTTAATGCCTGGGATATGGGAAATGTGTCCTTAGGTGATTTCGTCGTTGTGCAAACATCAAAGAGTGCACTTACACACACCTAGATGGTATGTATAGCCCACTCCACACCCAGGCTGTATGGTGTAGATTATTTCTTCTGGGCTACAAGTCTGTACAGCATGTTACTGTACTGAATACTATAGGCAATTGTAACACAATGGTAAGTATTTCTGTATCTAACATATCTAAACAGAAAAGATACAATAAAAATATGGTATTAAAGATTTTTTAGGGGGCCGGCCAAGTGGCTCAGTTGGTTAAGAGCTCACTCAAGAGTTTGAGCTCCGACCAACAGCAGTTCGAGTCCCGGCCTGAGCTGAGCAGCCGCTGAGCTGCCAACAGGTGGCAGGATGGCTCAGCTAAAAAAAAAAAAAAAAGATTTAAAAAAAATGACACACCTGTGTAGGGNGGGCAGTGTCACTGGCCCTCATATGTGGGATCCGAACCGGGGCCCTCTGGCGTTCCAAGCCAGTTCTTAACCATCGCGCCACTCGGCCAGCCCCATAAAGGTTCTTTAAAAAAATTTTTTTATTAGTTTCAGGTGTACAAAACAATGTACTAGTTAGACATTTATACCCCTCACAAAGTGATAACCCCCTCCCCCAATCTACTACTCCTCTGACATCGTATATAGCTGTTACAATTCCACTGACGCTATTCCCTATGCTGTATCCCACATCCTGTGACTATATATATATATATATATACATATATATGTATATATATGTATATATATATATATATAAGATTATAGTTGACATTCATTATTGTTCAGCTTCAGGTATACAGTGCAGTTGTCAGGCATCTACACCATCCATGAAGTAGTCTCCCTAATAAGACAAGTAGACATTTTATATTAATGGAATCACATAATATCTTCTGTGATTGGCTTCTTTCATTTAGCATGATGTTTCAAGGTTCATCCATGTTGTAGCATGTATCAATATTTTATGCCTTGGCAAATTGTCATAATTCTTTCTAAATATGAATCAGCTTTCAACATTTTGTCCTTTGCATTTTCAATGTCATGAAATATCTCTGAGAGTTCCCTTAATCTGAGGGTTTTTTTTCTGCCAGAGTCACTTCCTCTGGGACATCTTCATGTTTTTGTCACAGCCACTTACATATTTGAGCACATCATAACCACCTACTGTAATTAATCCTTGGAATCTAGGTTCACATTTCACAGCAGCATCCTTTATGCTAACCATTTCATCAGTTAGCTTAACATTAATCAGTTCATGCTGACATCTGAAACGATGAAACCAGCCCTTACGGTCAGTAAAAGGTTCTTTTTTGTTATTTCTGTAATTACGGTTTTCTTTCACTATGCCAGCTAACTTTAACACTTTGGCCTGAATGCTAATTGAACTGATTGGGATTATTTTGTACTGCAGCCTTCAATTCAAAGTAGAAGTAATGCTGCATTTCAACCATAATTGGCTTTCTGTTCCTACTACCATTTAAACTAAAATATGCTGGAGCAACTTGACTTTTTCATGTTCACTGAATTTTGTCAACGTAGTTTATACCATAGTTTCATGAAAGCCTAGAGCTTGTCCTACCTTTGCTTTTTCATTGCCATTTTTCAAGTCTAATCGCATCCAGTTTTACCTCCAGCATTATCACTTTTCATTTTTTTGCTGCACTTTAATCTTTGTTGTAAAATGGTTCATGAGTTTATCACTAGGCAACAAGGAGGCAACACAGCAACACTGTTTAATGTCTGTGCAAGAACTGAATAGCAAATGTGCAATGGCCCATCTTTTACTTACAGTTACTACA
>NW_017731941.1:1393443-1397353 GCF_001890085.2 Hipposideros armiger
GCTGTCTCAATCCCAGATTCCCAGGAAAGAGAAGGTTATTGGTTTAGTTGGGTCAGATGTCCATCTGTGATCCAATTAGCAGTAGCCCAGGGAGGCGGGTGGCATAATATAGGCATCCTGAATATCTGGGTGTCCAGATCGCAACCACAACAATTATACGATTTCATAGGGAAGCAACATTTATCATCACATGAACATACTCACTCTTCAACTTGTAAAATTTGTCTTCTCTCAATAATCTAGCCTGCTTAATGCCAGCACCTGCCTCTCCTCACCTATCAACATATTTTCCAGTCAGTTTCGCTGATGAGAATGGTAACCTTTGACAGTATAAATGGAAACTCAATGTGAATAGGTTGTAAAGTGAAATTATACTCTTGTAAACATTTTGGGATTTCATGAAGATGAAGAAAATAACCTTGGAATATTGTTCAAATTATACACAAAGGAGGTCTGGGAAAGTCAGGTAAGTTAGCTGAAGAGAAAACCAGTAAGGGATATGATATAATAGGTCTTCAAAGCAAATTATTTGAATATTAAAGGATTTTGATATTGGTAAATTAATATGTCCTTGAGTATTTTTATTTTATTGCAGTGAGCCTCTTTATGCTCTTACTACAAAAATTGACCATGAAGTGAAGGATATTATATAATGCTTTTATACTCTTTTTGTTGAAAAAGTTATGTCCCCTAACATAAATATTTGATTTGTTTAAAGACTTAGTACATAGTTGTGCCAATTAAAACCTAATATAAAAAGTAAGATAAAACAAACTTATTTTCTTAAATTTTAATTTCATTTATTAAAGATAAAGCCCTAATCAATTGTTTTCTCCCAGCAATTTACTATGGGGTTTTGTTCCCTATTTGAGGATCTGAGGCCCAGTTTACTGGTTATAGGGTTACCCTTCTGAGAGCTGTGGGTAGAAGTGGTGTTCTGTACATAGCTCTTTGCATCTTCTTTGACTAATCCTTGATCATTTGCCTCTTCAAAGCTGATCCAGCTTGAACTCTAATCCTTCAGGGTCTTTCTGGATATCTGATGTGAGCCAAGATGTTTATAAAAGGCAGTAGCTCAAAAGGTTACTCTTTCCTGAAAAGACCTCATTTGAACAGCAGCCTAGAGCCAAGAGGTGAAAAAAGGAGAGGTTTTGGGATTTCGAGAGATGATTATAGGCAGGGGGCCTTTTCCGCCACCTGTCACCTGTATGGCCCTTTGCAGAGGCCAGCTTGTCTCTGCACCATCAACTCCAGGACTCCTGTGTGCCCCTGGGTTGAGATCTTTGCACCCTCATCCCCACACTGGCATTGTGGTCCTAACCATTCCACAGATTAGGAA
This sequence comes from Hipposideros armiger, assembly GCF_001890085.2. Lineage (NCBI taxonomy): Eukaryota > Metazoa > Chordata > Mammalia > Chiroptera > Hipposideridae > Hipposideros > Hipposideros armiger. The sequence goes on from NW_017731941.1 coordinate 1,394,783, forward strand.
TGGCAAGTAGAACTCATCTCACATGCCAACTCTGATCCATTAGGAGTGACAGCCTGGAGAACTGCTATGAGCAAGTTTCTGGGACCACGCCTTTCCTGGTTCAGCAGGAAAGGGTGTATCAATTGATTCATAATGTCTGCCATAGTCACTGGGGTTGGGTTGGTAGCATACAGGCCACGTTTGTGCTATCTCTGTCCTAGATGGTGCCATAGTAGTGAATATTAGTGTACCACAACACAGATGTCATTTGTCACCATTTGGCTCTTGACTGTTTACCAAGACTCAGGGTTTACTATTGAGTTCTCATGACCCCCACAGCTCTGTTTGTACCTTATATATGTGCCTATGAGGTGCATATAAAATTAGTAGAGCCATCTTGGTGTACACAGACTGGCTCATTATTACTACTTATTATGCTGAATATGATTGATTTCATTAAAGGAGCCTTGTTTTCATGAGAGAACACCAAGGTACGAAACTGTCAAATATTGTGTGCTAGATACAAAGAATATTTTAGATTTGGTCATTCATCCTATAAAACATACTTGGAGCAGACATTTCTGTACAGCTCAAGCTCAAGGAAGATATTATCATTTCCCCCCCGTCACTTCCAACACAGTGTGCTTTCATACCTTCTTTACTGTCAGAGGAATTTGAGCAGCTTTCGGAGTTAAGAGCTTCAGGGACAATTCTGTTAGGAAAAAATCCCAGGGGGAAACAGTAAGGNTCCCTCAAAAAAAAAAAAATCTTAAGAAAAAAAAGAAATAACTATACTTTGAGTATCCAGCTCATTACTGTGATATTCCTTGAGAACGAAAGACACAGAAAAGGTTTTTTCTTTTTTTTTAAGGTGAATTCAATTTATTTGCCTTAGAACCTAACTAGGGAGTGAAAATAACCTATTTGCCTTAGAACCTAACTAGGGAGTGAAAATAACCCATGAAGAGCTCTTCAGAGTGATTACACTCTGCATTTACTGCAGAGAAGCTCTGATCAGGAGAAAGGGTTTAAACAATACCATCAGTGATCTATCTATCTTTTTTTCTCACTTTCTTTTTGCTCTGCACTTTCTTGTCATTATAACTGATGCTTTCTCGCCTGTGTTTATTGTTAATAAAACAGCTTCTTTCTTGTGGTGAAGGGTAAACGTGGTATGCGTGGCCTCTGGACTCCTGATGATGGGCAAATATTTACTCACTCTGTTTACTGCTGGCAAAATGACCCGGTGAAACTGGACATCCAAGGTATGAGGCATATGTCTTTGGACATGCTGCACAGGACATGCAACTGTCAGTCATAGTCATATAGGAAATAAATTCTTTAATAAAATAATGTTTTATGCCTATGTGTAATGACTAACGGAGGAGTTGCTAAGTTTTGAATAAAAATTAATTCTGGGGTGACACTAGGGCGTTAGACCCACATGTGAAATTCATTCACTGTTATTCATATTCAATCTAGTGTAGGAAAGAATTGAAGTCAGAAGGGTACAGAGTGCCACGGAGGTCATTAATGTGGTTCATTTGATAAAAAATAAGGATGTAATAGTAAAATCATCCCAAGCTTTGTGAAGAGAAAGGGAGTGACCATGAAAATCTTTTGCATCACAAGAAGCCTTCTGGCCATCTTGTGGCAAAAGAATGGTCCTTNTTAAAGATGAGTTACACTGTTTTCTTTTTCAACAAGTATTCCAAATTCATTGACCTTTTCTAGAAGCTATTTTTAAAACATTGTTTATTCTGCTTCTTCAAGGCAAAGATGACATTTTATCAGTGAGAGCGAAAATTATCTACTTTTCAAAAGAACTGTTGGTATGAATGTTGGGAAATGTTTCTATCATTGTATGATTTTTGTTGTTGAAAATGACGTGTTTCAACCACAAAAACCTTGATAGTTCTGCACTTCAAAAACCAGAATTTTCTGATCTTGTGTATGTAGACTCTAAAGTAAACAAACAAACAAAATAGAAATAGACTCACAGATACAGAGAACAAACTGATGGTTCCTAGGTGGGAGGGGGGTTGGGGGGATGGGTGAGAAATGTGAAGGGATTAGGAAGTCCAAATTGGTAGTTACAAAATAATCATGGAGATGTGAAATACAGTATGGGGAATATAGTCAATATTGTAAAAGCTATGTATAGTGTCAGATGGGTACTAGATTTATCTGGGGGGTCACTTCATAAATTATATAATAACCTAACCACTACACTGTACACTTGAAACTAATATAAAATAATATTGAATATCAATTATAATTAAAAAAATAATCACAGGATGTAAAGTACAGCATAGGGAATATGGCCAATGGTATTGTAATAGCTATGTACCATGTCAGATGGGTAGTAGACTTGTTGGGGTTATCACTTTGTGAGGTGTGTAAATGTTTAATCACTATGTTGTTTTGTACACCTGAAACTAATAATAATTTTAAAAGTGAAAGCACAATGAAAACTTCTTTCGACATGTAAAATCTGAAAGAATTCAGCGCCAGCAGACTGGCACTATAAGAAACGTAAAAAGAAAGTGATACTAAATAGAAATAAATATCAATATCAAAAATAAAAACCCC
>NW_017731941.1:1400978-1412822 GCF_001890085.2 Hipposideros armiger
TTTTTTATTGTAGGACAGAATTCTCTTAAGCCTTGGAGGAAGAGAAAGGCTTGGACCAACATATGTGAACTGTTTCCCTCTTATCATGTACTTCATGTACATCCCTTAGAGATTCAATCTAAGGTTGTCAAATCCTGGGTTGTGATGCAGTCACTGGGAAAAGAAGGATTAGATAGCAGTTCTCACACTGGGCCCTCTACAGAGTCTCCCCCCACCCCTCACCTGGGTCTGCCCTTGGGATGCCATTGCTAGTGCTGTCTCTGTGGCTTGAGAGCTGTCGCTCTGGGCCATGTGTTTCAGTAACTGGCTCTGGGTGCTGGCCAATCGGCTCCTGAGATGTGTTTGTCATTGCTTCTTTCCCACCGGCATTAGTGGATGTTTCCTCTAGATGGCACCCTTTGGGTTGGCTGTCTTTCTCTTCCACTCCTCTTCTGCCGTCTTCTGGAGCAGGTCTTGAGTTTGCACATTCAGTTGGTAATTTAGGTTCAAAGCCTATTTTATTACAATGTAAGGCAATTTGGGGGTACCTGTACACACAGGTGAGTGAATTACAGCTACAGAGCCTCACTAATTAGTCCATTGCTTTTACAACCTTTGCTTTGTGTTACCCCTAGAGTCACCTTTAAGTCCAACCCTGACCTCACTTTAAGAGCAACAACCTCTCTGGTGGATTTTAATATTTTTTCCAATACCTCCATCCCCAGTTTCGTAACTGAGCCTTCCTTCTAGTCTCTTCTCAGGCGATTTCTCTTTGCCTGCTATTCCTTGATCTCAAAACTTTTTCTTTCTTTTCTTTCTTTCTTTCTTTTTAAAAAACAAAACACTGTCTCATTATATATGAAAATCAAAGATTAATGTTCACTCTAAAAATTAGGAAAATAAAAAAAGTGCCAAGGGAAACCATCCACAGTTCTAGAAATAACCATAGTTAAAGTTTGGTGAATTTCCTTTGCTTTTACATGATTACAAATGTACTGTATATTCAGACCTGTCTTCTTTTATTTTTTCCCCTTATCTTTTCTTCTGATTTAGTCTGTAACAACCCCTAGCAAAGTCATGGTGCTGTTACTACACTGTTACTTGCATGTGCATGTATGTGTGCGCGCGCGCGCGCGCACACACACACACACACACACACACACACACACACACACACACAGTGTAACTGGTGTCTTTGGGCCAGGTGCTGAATTTCTGGCCACTCTATGACCTGATTCACAACACTCAACATTTTGGCCTCCTTTTCCCAGGCAGTCATTTTTTCTTAGCTGTTTGTCCTCCCTTCTCAACCTTTATGTGTATATAGTATATGGATTCTGGTTCATTAAAGGAATTATTATATGATGTCTGACATCTAACTGTAAATTGGAACAGGTAACACTACGGACACATCAGGGAGAGGCCCCCTTTTTATCATTGCTTATTGATCCATTTCCTATGGTATTTGGAACTTCAGTCTTCACTCTCCTCAGCCTCAGCTCAATTGCTTGTTCCTAAGAACCAGCAGTCTCCATCAATTTCTAGGAAACAAGGTCTGAGGACCCATGGAGGGTTTCCTGTTATTCTTTTGTATCATGATGGCAAGGAGATTTGATAAAAGCTGAATAAATTGTTAGTCTAGGATGTTCTGTTCTTAAGCGATAATTGCTGTTTTCCCTTTAACTCTAGATTCTGCCAAACAAAAGAAACTTTAGTCTTCATACGTGTTGTATTATTATTTTACAAAAATTTCTCCTTTTAATATGTGATTTAAAAAAGATTTCTGCATCATTAAAGGTGATTTTCTTTTGTCTTGGGACTGGTTTGACATGAATGTCAGAGGGGGAAGATTCACTTTAAAAGTGAATCTTCTGGGATGCATTTATTCCACAAAGTGAGATATACCCGATTGCTGTAAATATAGAGAAGGACCATGAAATAGCCAATTTAAAAATAATTTTAGATGAATGCACAATGGGATATATAGATAATGTATTACAGAATTACACAGGAAACCTATGTAATTTTGCTAACCATTGTCACCCCAATAACTTTTAATTAAAAAATAAATTAAAAAAATAATTTTAGAATTTAGAAATGCAAAACCAAACCCTTGGTTATTCAGGCATACTACCTAAATGATGTATATTTGATCTTCAAAATTGAATATCATTGAGGATAGAATGAGAGAGTAAGGATTAAATGGTATTTTGGAAGGATTTAGGTTAGACATTAGAAGCTTTGCAAAATTAGAGAAACTGGTATCAATGGTCATAGATTAGAGAAGCCTTATCTTGGGATCAGAGAGCAGACACTCTGTCCCCTTGTATTACTCTTCAAAGAATCATTATGATTCACACAGGAATGCTTCTTTCTAATTAGTCATATGCCCTGCAGGTGACTATGGGTCTTAGTATTTTAATCTGGACGAGGGATTTTGTTATAAGGTTAATAGCAAATAAATATGGTTCCATGAGCTATGTTTTTCTTGTGGTCATGTATGTTCCAATGAGCTAAATACTTATTCCAGTAGAAAGATCAGGTTTATACTGAGTAGCCATAGAACATTTATTGTCTATCATATTGTCTTCCTTTTCATTAGAGCTTCACCTTGAAGCGACTGATGGATATATCTTGGAGGTACCCATAGATCACAAATATCGCAGGGCAACAGTGCATGAACTAGAATGGGAATCAGGTAGAAGGGATGGAATGGACTTTGGCTGTACTGATTTTTTGCTATTCTAGGTGGTGTTGGTACATGAGATTATCACCTCTCTTATTGCCCATATCAGAATTGGAAAGATGCAAGCTGCTCTGGAAGCCAGAACTACTGTGCTGCCAACAGTGGGTGAGAAAACAGAATGTCTATTCAATAAGTCAGGAGGTGACTCTAATCTCTGTGAGGACAGGGCCCAGGTAGGCCTGTTCCTTGCTGTACCCCAGGTACCTAGCATAGTTCCTGTCTAGCACAGGTACTCAATACATACTATGGAATTGCTGAAGGGGGTTTATTACTCCATGGCCAAACTTGTCCCCTTCTTTGAGGGTCTGGGCTGAATCTCAACATAGAAGCTCTAGGGATCTTTGCACTGGAGCATCCAAAGGCTTTGCTTGGACAACCACAGGTGTGGCTCTGTAGCCCTGGCTGGGTTCTGGGGCTCAGACTGCTTTTAAGAATACAGACAAGGGACACTTGTGGACAGCACTGGGGGAAGCTAGAGTCAAGAACCAAGCTGATTTCAGCATCAATCTGGCAGGCCAGGGTGGGGAGCAAACTCAGGTTTGAGGCACAGAGATGGAAGAGTGGACTTGGAAGACTGAGTGGGATGCAGCCCTGGACAGACTCTTGAAATGCTAGATGGAGACAGGGCTTTTATGAGGCAAATTCATCCTTATTCAGGATACTGAGCCTCTTAGCACATGGAGTACCTTTGGGTAGAAGCTCTTTCGTACACATGTCTTCTTGATGCACGGCCCCACAGTCCTCTCAGGAGCTTGCTTTGTTTCTTGCCTCAGGCAGACAAACCGAGCAAGTCCACCTAGAACCCAAATAAGGTTCAGGCTTTCTTTTCCCAAGCAGAATAGCAAGTTCTAGAATTGTTAGGTACCATCCAAATGTTCCCTCAGTAATCCAGCTCCCCAGGACTCCCAGAAGGCCTGGGATTGAAGCCAACCGTCACAGGCTCAGCACTCCAGGAAGCAGGTTTGACATCATTACCAGCCCCCAAGATTCCTAAGCTGAGCCCCACAGCTTTTTCCCTGGGTGGTTTCTGAGGGCACTGAAGGTAAAGGCTTCATGGCAGATGGTCTCATCTTAGGTTCCGTGAAGGCAGCATTCACAGAGCCTTTGAGCCTTTAGAGAGTTGCCCATTTTTGATGCCAAGTGTATCACTTGAATGTAAGAAGTTTAACACCATTAGCAGCAATCTCTGGATGCAAGACTGTTTTTAACCTACAAATTTTTTAAGAATCCTTCCAATGCACCCCAAGGCTCCTGGAGGCAATTAAAACCATGCCCTTAGCAAGCAATTTGCAGATTGCAGTGGCTCTTTTTTGCCACAGTTTGAGTTTTTTAGAGTACTTTCTCATTAAGTCTGGAAGAGATTGGGTTTGACTGGTGTGGAGAGAGGAAGCTTCCTATGAGGGGGGCCTTTTGAGTTCTAGGTACCTACTATCTCTGATACATTATAGGCCATGTTAGCAATGTTGTGGCAAGGTCCCATGTGCTCCCCAGCAATTTCATTTTCTTCCAAACCAACAAGGTTCAATTTACTGGGCAAATCCTGCAACTAGAAGGCACTACATAAACTGTTAGGCCACGGGGTGTGATCTTACTAAAAGCTATCTTGTTGGCCTCGTAGAGAAATGTAGGCAATGGGAGACTCTGGACCATGCTAAGTTTTCCGTAGATTCTTCTGGAGGTTTTATCACTTACTCGTATACCAAATATATTAAAATTGCACCCACATCTCAATTAAATGTAAAAACTTTCATAAACATATTGGAAGGATTTTTATAATTTTGTTTTTGAAATTATTTGCCTATGAATGACTTATTAAATTTACAGTTGACTATGTCTTCTTATCAATTATTGTGCCTACTCAGGAATTCTTATAAAACATGAGAATCGAATCCACAAATTATTCTTACATGTAATGAAATTTTTTATGAATAATAAATTGAACAATTAATACAGTTTATATAATATTACATTCTGCAGGCAGCTGGTTAAATGCTTATTAATTTCAGTTTGCTTTTCTACAGCTTGGAGCCAGTTCTTTGTTTTTTTTTTCATAGGCCCCTGGGAAGATCATGGGCCCCAAGCACAGGGCTTTTTGGACTAACAGATAAAACAGCTCTGAGGGAATTTAACTCCAATATTTGACTCAGGAATAAAGATTTAAAGGTTATGTGATTACTGTTTCACACATTAGAATGTTTGTCATGAAAAAGAGGAATAAGACCAATTCTGTGGTACTCTACAGGATGGGAGCAGCTCACTCTCCAGAACCACGTATCAAAAGAGGCTGTCCCTGGAGGTGTGTGACCTGGAAGTGTTCGGTGGGAGCTGGAGGGGTTTTTCGCAGGGGCTGGGAGGTTGGAGAGGGCCGAGGGTTTAGATTCAGAAGATCAGAGTTCAAGCCCCTGTACCAATCATTACCTGAGTAACTTTGAACAAGTCACTTAATGTGTACGTCTTTCTGTTTCCTCATCTATAACATGGAGATGTGTCTCTGCTTCACTTATCACACAGGGTTGCTGAAGATCAAAGTGAGACAATTTCAAACTCTTAGTCCAAGTGGTGAATTCTATACAAGCGTTAAGCCCCATTCAAATGTTAGAGTTACAAATCCAATTCTAGGACACTAATGGAATGCCTAATATGATGGGTGGGAATCTACAAAATGAGTCATTTAAAACTCATTGGTGCTACTGACAATAATATTAGAGAGCATAAATAACTCCCAATAAAAGTACAAGGAAAACTTAAAATACATTGTAGAACCCAGTGCTATTTACACGTACTAAGTCAAGGCTCTATAAAGGCAACCTAATATGGACTTTGAGCTTTAGAAATAAAACATGAGAATTAGTAGGATTAGAACTGCATGGGATGTTGGACATTGAAGTTCCATAGAGAAATGATGTGTAAAGTAATTGAGTGACTTGTAAAATGATTTTTATTTACATATACCCTGCCTTGTTTCATAAAGAATTTCAAGGGGATTATAAAAATAGGTACAATGAAATAGGAAAATCTAAAATAAAAACAAAGCTGTGATCATGGAAAAGAAGTTAAATTATAATGACCCAGTGAAATGACTTACAGTAACAATATCTAACTTCTGTAGCGGTATTTGAAATGAACAATAAAATTTTCTGTGAGTTTCCTGGTGATCTAAAGGAAAATTGGAGACCAAGCTAGTGATAAAACCAGCATCAGAACCCAGTTTTAGACCAGTTTGCTCTTTGTTCCATTTAAAAATCATTTTTTATTGAGCTTACTTCTGTTGGTCTTCAAAATATTATTTTGTTTAGTGTACTTTTTCTTTCTCTCCATTGGTTCAGCCTGTGGGAACGGCCTTTGTGAAGAGAGGGAGAGCTGCTGCACATGCCCAGATGACGGTCCACTTCCTGGAGATGGCCTGGGTGATGATCGCCTTTCCGGTCAGCTTCCTCTGCCTTGACTATTCTGGTAAGATTTAACAAATATCACATGCTGAATTTTTCTTAGCGATTTGTTCCTTATGTTTATTATTCTCTGCTAGGATCTGATATCTTAGAGTTCCCTGTTGTCAAGAGTCTTGGAAATTATATAATCCATCCCCATTACTTTGCAAATGAGGAAACTGAGGTCCAGAGATGTTAAGTGACTTTGCCCAAGGCCACACAGGAGCAACTGACCTTTCTTGAGCACATATCTTATTTCATTCTTACAACAAACCCTGGTAAATAAATATTATTATCTCTTCTTACAGATGAGGAAAATGAAGCACAAAAAGGTGACGTGCTTTGCCCAGGGTCAAAAGTGTTAAGTGAGGGAGCTGGGATTTGAACCCAGTTTGCCTAACCCCAAAGTCCATTTCTTTGCACAACCTCCTGCCTACTGTTGCCTCTTAAGATGGTGACACAGCTTGGATTGAATCTAGTTCTCTAAATCTGGTGCTCTTCCCACCACACTTTAGAGAAGACAGTCTCGGCCTTTAACTCCCCTTGGACTGGAGCGATGTGCGAGACTAGTTTCTGACTTCGGAAAGGTCCACACTGAGCGTGGCCATCACTGTCTGGTCCTGCTTTTGGGGGATTGTTTCCCTGGTCAATGGAGTCAGTCTCTATAGACATTGCTGGTTTTCAAATGGATTCTTTTGTTGCCTTTATATCCCTGGTTCTCAGCCATGCTATTAAGGTACACAGATGTAGGGGCAATGATCTGTGAGGTGCCTGTCACTAATAATAAAGTAATCTGGGACTGGTGCACCTGGGAATTTCAGAATTGGCAGCTGGGACTTCTCTGCCTCTCCCAGAGCCTCGGTGAAGGGAACAGGGCGTGTAGTACTTTCTGCATGGAGGCTGTTGTAGCTAAATGGCCTCCATCCTATCTCTGCAACAAGCAGTAAACTTTAGTGAGCATGTCCTGCCACACTGTGTGTAGAGCTTTGTGCTTTTTATTCTTATTTGACAAAAGACAGAGTATGTGATGTCTAAGAGCTTAACGTCTAATAGGAGAGAGGAGAGCAAACTGTGTTAAAAGAATAAAACACAGACACATATACATACATACACACATACACGTGCGTGCGCGCGTGCGCGCACACACACACACACACACACACACACACACACACAGATAAATGATTGCCAGCTAACCCGGGTAACTTGAATCTTTGTCGGCACTTGATCCCATGCAGATAGGGATAATTACCTCGTGGTCCATTCCAGCACAGAGTCCCATTCAATGAATAACAGACCAGCAAATAATTAACATTATTATATGTTACATATTACAAATAAACAAACTAAAGCATTTTTGTTGTTGCTCCTGAAAATTCTATAGCATAACTTCTTAGAAATCCTTTGTTTTTAAATTCCAAACTGTCGCCTGAACACTGCAGCTGCTCCAGGTTCTCTCTTCTCTCACAACACAAGCTACTTTCCAAATCTTGACCCAACTGAACCCACATAAACTAGCTTATCTCTTCACTCTTCCTTCTTTGCTCAGCTCTTCATTATGTAGGTCAACGTAGGCTTTTTGGCAACTTTAATTTTCCCTTTCCTCCCATTATCTTGGTTCTGCACAATAAAGAAAGGTCTAGGAGCTGATCCTGAAGTTAAGATAACTTTCTCCTTAGATGGGGACAGGGGAGTGGTTTGGGGACTAGGGCTACTCATGCATTTTTTGGGTCACTTGCCAAATCAACTTTAAGTGCTTCCACGGTAGCAAATTTAAAATCTCAAAATCTTATCAGTCGATGCTCTGATGTGTGGGCTCCTCCTCCCCCTGTCATTTGGTGCGTATCTAGAAAATGGACAAAATGCATCGAAGCACTATTCTAGAAACTATTATTAGAAAGGTCCAGTTACCCCCAAAACCTATACAGTAAATTCTTTCTTTCTTTTTTTTTTTTTATACAGTGTATTCTGAAACCTAAAAGTTCATGGTTTGGCATTTTCTATTGCTTTGGATTGTTAATTCTAATGTTTTCCTCCCTGGGATAGATAACAGAGCTTGTTGACAGTGGGGGCAGAGTGCGTGTGGGGATGTGTGAGAGACGTTAATAAAGAATGCTAAGGAATTCACAAGGCTGCTAACAAATGATTCCAGAAAAGTAGGGGCAGGGTCGGGAGGAAGAACAGGGATAATTACCTGCTTTGAAGGGCTAGAAAGCAGAATATTTTGAAACTGAAATGTGCAATGTATCAAAATTAAGGATTCTGATAAATCCGAAATAAAGTCATGCGACAGTTAAAAATTGTATCAAATTCTCTAATCTTTGGCTTCTCATTTATATGACTTTTAAGCTGAAATCCTAATTAAACCCATTGCTATCGACTTTGCAAATGAATACCATCATCTTCTTGGTAGTCTTACTATTGCTAATGATGAATAATTAAGTATTAATTTTGTGCTGAATGCTATTGTTGTGATTAGTTTCTACTGTAAAACATTTAAATCATATTTCTATCTTTGTTTTTCTTTTCTTTTCTTTTTTTAGTGATTTCAGTATCGGAAACAAAAGATGTTTTGGGATGAAAATTGGATAGATTTCACTCATATCAAACAAGGTTTGTAAATGACCAGAATCAGAATTGTATCCCCAAATCCCACACAACCCAAGGTGACTCAAAATTGGCTGAGATTAGAGCCATCAGGATTTGACAGCCTAGACTTATGCTTGGTCCTGATAGTCTAGTGTCTGTGGCTCTTAGGCCAAACTCACATGAGGCTCCTGGAGAGTAAAACCAAGATTTAGAGAAAGACGAGAGTTGGGCTAGTGTATATTTAATTCACCTGCTGAGAAATGCTGACTGGGGGCAAAGATGAGTGAAAAATAGCATTTATGTCACACTTCTAACTTTTGCAAGGACGTCGTTGAAGGTTATAGATCTTGTTCTCTCTCTTTTTTTATAGTAACACTAAAAAAAAAAAAAGGGAGAATGGACAAAAGATGAAATCTCCCTTTGGAGGCTGATGAGAATTGTCAGATTAGACGGGCTCTTTGGGAATCATTACTTCTTTTAATGCTCTGCATATACCCAGAGAGCACAGGAAATCACGTCAAGGTCACTCTACTCATTAGAAAATTTCCTTCATGCCACATAATAATGAGTGAAACAAATGCAAATAAGGCTTTGACCACTAGCCCACATCATTATGACTATCTGTGCTCCAGCTCTACTTTTCCTGCTTTTTTTTGCAAGCTGTGTGGCCTCAGTTCAAAGGCCCCAGCACTTTAGACAGTAATGGTTGATACTTTTCTGCCGAAATTCTGTCAACTTAAGCATCCGGTCAGGTTTAGGGTTGGTGTCTCCCGGGTTGGAGTCCACTGTGCCCCCAGCTCATTTCCTTCCCCAGGCAGACCTGATTCCCCTCGGGATCATGGAAACCTGTTGCATTTAGGAAACCAACAGCGAGGGCTCTGCCCTTCAGGTCAGAGATTCTGTCTTGATGTTCAGAATGATCATGTCCCCTACTTAGGGTTGGGAAAGATAATCAGGCTCTCAGTCAAGTTTGAAGAAACATACTGCCCCAAATTATAACAATATGCAAAACAATGAGTGATTGGAGTGCCTCTAGAAGAAAAATCAGGCAAATTCTTACCAAGGAAAGCCATTAGTCAGCATTTCCACGTTATTTTACTCACTACTCTCGTGGAAAAGGAAGGGAACTCATATTTATGAGGTGATGACTTTGTGCCAGGTGCTGTGCTAGATGCTTTACGTGTGCATTTTAACCCATAGCATCAACTCATCAGGTGAGTATTATTGTCCCCTTGCAGAATGAAGAAACAGAGGCTCAGAGAAGTTGTCACTTGCTCAGGAATTTACAAGTCGTGGAGTTGAAATTCTAACTACCTCTGACCTTAAAGCCTCACTCTCTCATGAGGTTTTTTCTGAAAAAAAAAAAAGCAAAATTACAGAGTATCTCAGTACTGCCTGGTGACCTTCCAAAGCTAACTGACCATTTTGCTGGGAACTAACTGTTTAGGTAACAGCTGGAAAGCAGTGAGGCCCCTCACTGGAGTTATTAAAGAGGAGGCTGCTTGATCAAATGTTTACAGTGTTGTAGAAGGGATTTGTGCATCTGATAAGGTAGTGTGTATATGCCAGTAGCCGTGTATGTATTACTGATGGGAAATTTAAAAAACACTTTAACAGTTGAGTATTAAGTTTAATGCATATTAGAAAAAAATTAACCAGAATATCAGCTTGTGATTTCACAGGTATTACTGTTTAGACACAGCTAAATAAAATAAATAAGCTATTTTACACAAACATGTGAAGTGGGTAATAGCGGTCCATGGGTACTCCAAAAATTGTGATGGTAGCGTGTGACTGATGATATCTGGGAATCATCACGATTAGGAATGGACAGTAATGTTAATGTCCCTCCCAACTCTGAGAGACAGTGAGGCTAAGTAGCCTATGGTCACTTCTCAATTACCCGGAGATTACATTCAACAAAATAGAACTCTTAACCAGCTCTATCTGCCACCCAGCCCATCCTGGGGGCACCAGATTCCACTGTCATCTTATTTGAAATCAGGGAATTCAAATTAATTTGAGCCTTAGCCTATCCAAAAACTAATTATGCAGATAAACGTAGTGCAACAAAAGCGAAAGGAAAGGATGTTTAGATGACCCCACTTTGGGGATTCTGAGGGTCACAGTGATAAATAATCACATAAATGGCATCTCTGCCAAGAAACTTTACCTCTGTTTACTTTTTTAAATCCATCTCAAACAATGGCAGCAGGTAAGCAAATTATTTGAACCTGGATTCTAGTCCCAGGTCTGTCACCTTGTGTGATCTTGGGGGAGTTTTTTCTCGAAGGCACTGCCTCTCTCCAGCGCTCTGTGAACAACAAGCCATAGGTGAGCATCGCAGCTCCGGTGTGGCTTGATATCAGGTATCAGTTCAGAGAAGCCCTACCTGAGGAAGGGTGGTTGAAAACAAATCAGGAACTCAGATCTAGGTCTTGGGTAAAGTCTGAGTAGGAGGTGACCAGGGAATATTCCAATTAGTATTGGGTTAGGTAGTAAATTTTAAATGAACTTGGAGAGAAGAACTTACGTTTACTGAACACTAAGTACATTTAAGCCTCTTTGTATCTTACCTCATTGAATCCTCAAAGTCCACTTTTATAGGTAGGAAAATGAGGCTAATATAAATATCAAATCATTACGTTATGCACCTGAAACTAATATGTCCTGTTAATTATACCCTATAAAAAAGAAAAGGAAATTGAGGCTAAGTTTAAGAAACTTTCCCAAGGTCACCCATCTCTCAAATGGCATTCCTGAGACTGAATTCAAGTGTGGTGTGTTGTAACCACTGTGCTTTATTGCCTCTTAAGGTTTTAAACAGGAGTGGGTGTACAACCTGTAATGTAGAGCCGGGTTCAGAGTCCCGTGAGTTTAGTGCAGGCGAGGAGAAGCAGCCAGCGGTGGCAGACACCCAAGCGGCCTGAGCTCAGTACCCGTGGAGGAGGTGGAATGATCAGGAAGAACAGATGGGTCATGTTTTTCTGGGTAGACCTGCTGGACTTAAGGGGCTCAGCACAGGCTTGGAGGAACAAGCGCCTCTGCTCTGTCAAGCAGGCATAGGTGGCAGCAAGGGCAGGGAGCCTGGGGATCCAGGTA
>NW_017736943.1:0-1163 GCF_001890085.2 Hipposideros armiger
CATGAAGTGTCGTTTTACCTCCAATACTGCTGCTTTCAACACAGCAGCTGCTTTCTACACAGTAGCTGCTCTCTACACATGTGTGACTGGTCCGCATAAGTACATTATGGCACCAACCTTGTCACATACACCTGTATTTGTACGGGGTGTATGTGATGGGGTTGGCGCGATGATGTCATCATGCTGGGTACTAGTATGTGGGCGTATCTGCATGTGGGTGGACCCGCCTAGAGACAGAGAGAGGAGCGGTATCTCCGTTTCTAAGATCATTGAAAATATGTGTTTTCTGATGGTCTTAGGCGACCCCTGTGAAAGGGTCATTCAACCCCCAAAGGGGTCGCGACCCACAGGTTGAGAACCGCTGTTCTAGAAGAACCTGAGATCCCAGAAGCCCCGTCCCTTGTGTCCTCAGTGTTAGAAGGTCAGTTGTGACCCTTCCTGTCGCCAGGTCAGCCAGGGCACCAAGACTACTCCTTTCTGCCCCAGTGACCAGGGCCACATTATCCAAACCACGGTGCATAAACTGAGCACCTACTGTGTGTAGGAGCCTGTGGGAGACAGGAGGCCACCAAGGGAGGGTGTGTGTGTGTGTGTTTGAGGTGGGGTGTGGGAAGCTGTCAGAGCTTTGCAGCAATGCTATGGGTTATTACTAAACTGGGGGTGGCATGCAACCTTACTCCCCTAAGGAGTCCACATAATTAATGGTAATTTCCATTTGAAAACATGGAATGATGGTTAACACTTCATATGTGCTTACTCTCTGCCAGAGGACACTGAAATATTTCACCAGCA
The DNA here is from genome assembly GCF_001890085.2 of Hipposideros armiger. Taxonomy (NCBI): domain Eukaryota; kingdom Metazoa; phylum Chordata; class Mammalia; order Chiroptera; family Hipposideridae; genus Hipposideros; species Hipposideros armiger. Next base: position 793 of record NW_017736943.1, read on the forward strand.
TTAACTCCTAACCCTCACAACAATCCCAGGGATAAGTATCTCTATTGTTGTCTCCTGCTTTATAGATTAGACATTAAGTGACTTGCCCAAAGCCATGCCCAGTGAGAGCTGCAACCAAGACCTGTGGCTCTTGGTCCAAGCTGAGGTGGCCTCCCCAGCATTTGAACACACACCTCTCTCTTGAATCTTCATGGGCTTCTCTTATCATGGTTTATTGCTCAGTTATGAATAAATTGCTTAAACTTGGCATTGGTGAGTTTCACACCAAATTGGAAAAAAAAAAGACTGGTTCAGCCAGTTGGCATTTTAGGAATATCTAAGATATTTAAATGTACTAGCTCAAGCTTTTGTGAGTTCCCATTAAAAAAAAA
>NW_017736943.1:3643-4952 GCF_001890085.2 Hipposideros armiger
GTAACTCAGTTCCTGGGTTAATGTTTCTCTTGGCCTCTCCCTGCAGGGGTGAGTGAGCCAGTTCCCTTTTCCTGGTTACCCAATAATACCAGTCCCCGGTGGCCAGGGTCCCTTTAACAGCTGCTCATGGCTGACTGCAATGGGCACCAAGCAAATATTATTCAGGCATGTGAACTGCTGACCCAGGGGGCTGTTATAATAGTTTTAAAGACCTTGAAATTCCTTTGATGAAAGTGCTACTCCTGATAAACCCCTATCTCGCTGCAAATCTGTGTGTACCATCTGTCTTTGTTAAAGGCGATAGTTTGTTGGTCTTTCCACAAAGGACCCTAGCCGCTCTCTCAGGCTCGGACAAAACAAAGATGTATGTTAGAATCACTTGGTTCCCAAATGCTTAAGCGTCATTTTGCCTCTGTCCAGCTACTGAGCTGGTACATAGTGGGTACTTAGTAGATGTTTGTGGGATGAGAGTTGAATAACTGAGCAAGAGGCACTGGCAGTTATAAGAACCAATTAAAATCTTTCTAATTTGACTCCCAGCCTGGAGCAGCTGTGACTCGCAGGCAAAGCACATGCTTGTTCAGTACCCAGATTTCACAAAAAGGAGGAAACAGACCAGAACAAGGGACAGAGGCCTGCTGCCTGCCCCCTTAGCAACTGGACCTGCCACCCTCACCACCATTATTGGCAGGCCCCCCATGTGTGGGCCAGAGGCTCCGAAAATCTCAGAATGTGACTGTGGAACAACAGAGGGAACTTTTGCTCCTGGAAAAAAATCAGCAAGAGGGTGGCAGACCAGGTGTCTCGGGGACACTACCATGGTTGACCTGATCTGGTCATCGGCCGTGTGTGCTGGCAGCTCCTGGCAGCTCCTTACAGGTGGGCCGTGGTGCCCAGCCCCAGTTCTTGTACAGATAAGCATCCTTGCTCATCACTTTCCGCCTCTGCATCTGCCAGGGCCCAGGCACCTCTGCATCTGCTGACCAGGCACACACTTCTTTCAGGTTTCACTTGGGAATTCTTTTGAGCCTCAAGGTATCGATTCACCCTCTGAAGGCCTCACCTGTGAGTGCGTGGGCCTCCCCTGCAGGGCTGGCCTCAGGCGGAACTCCTCCAGCCTTCTCCAGCCTGGGCAAACATCCTGGTTATGCAACGATTCTTCACAGCCTTCAGGACACCTAGGTCCCCAAAAGGAGTCCCTTGCAAAGGGAGATGCATATTTCAGTGTCCCTAACACTTGAAATGTTTTCCAACCTTGTGGCAAATTGTTGTGAATATATTTCCGTTTAAAAAAAAATCACAAAAAAAA
>NW_017736944.1:0-1264 GCF_001890085.2 Hipposideros armiger
CAGTGAAGCAACACCCTCCACAACTAAATTGAAGAACAAAACAGCAGCAACTTGTCTGTTCCCCTTCCCCCCCGATTCCCCAGCACTGTTCCCCTCCCCCAATTCCCCAATAAAATCTTTAAAAAAAAAATGTTTTACTCTAAAACCTTTAGTACTTAAGAGTACAAAATGTCAGTGTATAACAGACTGTTGTCTTTTAAAACCTTCATATGTGATGGAAAATAACACTGGACCCTTTGTTTCTTGGGTGATGATCTGAGACTAGGCTGTCAGTTGGTGGTGTAATTAAATCTTGAATGAACAAGAAACCAGGTATAGTGTATGTCCCTCTATGAGGCCCTCTGTCTTTAAGTACCTTAATGTGTCTTTCATTCCAATAGGGTAATCCCTAGCATTATTATTATTATTATTATTATTATTATTATTATTATTATTATTATTCAGATCACCTTAAATAATAGAAAGCATTTTTCAAAATGGTTTCTCAGTTAATAATGGCCCATATGTGTTTGCATATTTATATGTGGCTAACCTATTTTGTATGAAAGGGAAGGGAGGAATCGTGACAGATTATTTTGTTTCCTTTATTAAGGAAAATTTTAAACATAAGCAAACATAATGAGAACAGGATAAGAAACTCTCACGTACCCATTACTTATCTCAATAGTTGTCAAGTTGGACAATCTTGTTTCATCTGTATTCCTCACCCCACATTACCCTGTTTTGAAACAAATCTCAGATATGACATCATATTTAATTCGTTAATATTAATGACTTTGTTGCCATCTTAATTCACGTCCTGTTTATCCTTGTGAGTGTATCCTTTTTAAATTCTTTACTGTCATGTTAGTGGGTTTCCACTAGGATGCAGCAGTGATAAACGACATGCATTTAGTGTGCTATGTTTTCCAGGAAGTCTCATTTAGTTTTTTTGTTTGTTTGTTTTTTTAAAGATTTTATTGGGGAATTGGGGGAGGGAACAGACAAGTTGCTGTTGTTTTGTTCTTCAGTCTAGTTGTGGAGGACGTTGCTTCACTGGCCCATGTTGGTGTTATCTTTGCACTATTCCCAGGTAAGGCAGATCGGTCGCCAGCCTCTGGACGGCCACTCACGGCGGCTCTTGGCAGCTCACATCAGCTGCCTGCCGCTCACGCTGGCTGCCAGCCACACATGGTAGCTTATGGCAGCCCCACTGCAGCAGGGGCTGCAGCCTATGCCGTCACCAGTGACTCACAGCAGCCCAGCTCCAGGTCGAGCTGTTGTT
>NW_017736945.1:0-1264 GCF_001890085.2 Hipposideros armiger
GAGCTCAAAGAAGAAAGCAAACTGGTTCCCAAAATGGTGGGAAGCAATTTAAAAAGTTACTCCATGTCTGGACAAAGCTGCCCAAGCACCAGCAAAAAAAAAAAAAAAAAAAAAAAGCACGGCAGATATACAAGGAAGGGAGGAAGGAGGTAAGACAAGGAGAGGAGGAAAGAAGGACAGAAGAAGGAAGAGAGGAAAGGGAAGAATATGAAATGTAAGGGTCACAGCATAAGTAACGAAATCCGGAACTTTATCCAAATAAGAAGAAGGACATCCTCATATAACCCTTCCACTGTACAAAGCATGAGTTGACATTGAAGCTTAAAGGCAGAATAATGAAACGACTGAGATGAAAAGAGAGATTGTGGGCTTAAGGAAACAAATTCAGGACGAAAGACATCATTTTAGAATCAATACGTAAATGAGAAACATCAAGAAACAGAGCAGACACTTCTGAAAATTGAATTACCGGCACAGAAGAATTGCTATATGCACTGTGAATGCAGATGAATATGACAAAAAGATTAAATTATAAACAAACTAATAGATACGGAAGAGAGACAAAGATGATCCAAAATAAGGATAATTGATGTCCCCAAAGTAGGTAACAATACAAACGGAATTAAAGGTATCTTCAAAGATAAGATACAATATCATCAGATTTAAAGAGCACACTGCATTGCAGAAAATTCTGACAGAGGACATTCAACACCCAGACATATCCTAGCCATGTTCTTGAGCTCTGAGGATAAAGAAAGAATGCTTCAGGAATCAGGCAGAAAAAGCAAATTACCTACAAAGGGTGGCCTCAGATTGCACAGTAATAGTGAATGATAATAAACAGTGAATAGCTGCAAGATTATATGGGAAATAAAGCATAATACAAGAATATTATACTCAGCCATGATATTGTTCAATTAAAAAATAACAGGAAGACATCCTTAAAAAACAAAAACAAAAAACAAACCTTTAGAAATGCAGTAGCCATGAGTCTTTCTTGAAATAAAAACAAAACAATTGACAATGAAATCTATGCAAGTAAGGGATGAATCAAAGAACTCAGTCATACATGGAAAAGCTATTCTAACATTTCTCTAAAGAGGACATACAGATGGCCAACAAGCATATGAAAAAATGCTCAACTTCACTTAGCATTAGGGAAATGCAAATAAAAACCACCTCACCCCGGTCAGAATGACTATCATCAATAAATCAACAAACAACAAATGCTGGCGAGGTTGTGGGGAAAAGGGAACCCTGGTGC
>NW_017736946.1:0-1263 GCF_001890085.2 Hipposideros armiger
TGTGGGAATAGAAATAAGTCACTATTTAGCTTGCAACCCATGTCATATTTTTAAGGGAGGGTGTGTGTGTGCTTTGCTATTTTTCTTTTTAAAAAATTTATTTTAAGGGCCGGCCGAGTGGAGCGACGGTTAAGAACTGGCTTGAGGTGCCAGAAGGCCCCGTTCGGATCCCACATGAGGGCCAGTGGCACTGCCCTCTACAGCTAAGATGCTGAACAACAGCTTAACCTGGAGCTGGGTTGCCATGAGTCGCCGGCGACAGCATAGGCTGCAGCCCCTGTGGCAGTGGGTTGCCATGGGTTACTGTGTGTAGCCAGCAGCCAGCATGAGCGGCCAGCAGCCTCAGTGAGTCGTCGTCCAGAAGCCGGCAATTGATCTGCCTCGGCCGGGAGGAGCACAATGATGGTGCCAACTTGGGCCAGTGAAGCAACATCCTCCACAACTAGACTGAAGAACAAACAACAGCAACTTGTCTGTTCCCCTTCCCCCAATTCCCCAGCATTGTTCCCATCCCCCCAATTCCCCATCAAAAATCTTAAAAAAATTATTTTAAGTATATGTGTGCTTTAATATTAATATTTAGGAGGGTTTTAAAAATAATGAAAAAAATAGTTGTGATATTCTAGCATGTAATAGTTGAAATTCTAAAGTGTTGGCCAAATGAAAACATTCTAATTCTAAAATTTGGCCAAGTCTAACAGAGATAAAAGCCTTGTAAAAATATGAATTGGTGACACTGCATCTCTTAGATTATTCATTTCCCAAAAGAAGAAAAATACAGACCTCACTCTGTCAACCACATGTTGACAAATTTTAGAACCATAGAAAAGAGAATAGTCAGTCAATCTCTTTCAACACACTTTTTAACATTTATCTTTAACCATTAGTAAAATTTCTTAGCAGAGAAATCGTTCTGCCTGGGGTACATGTGAGGAGAGAGACCACAATAAAGTGGTGATGGGATATTTTAGGGACAGACAGCCAGGAACTTAGAAGACTTAAGAATTCACTGAGACAAATATGATTTGATTGTCTATGACTGAAAACTGAAACTTAGACAAGAAAAACTAGAATATAAAATGGAATAAAGAGTGGAATATATTTTAATGTAAAACCAAGCAGACTAAGTAAAATATATTAAAAACATAATTTTGTAATGAGGTCTTATAGCAGAAAGTTTCTTGGAAACTAATACATTATACATCTTACCAAAGAAGCATGCTATTAGTTATAAAGGGAATCCTTTCACTGCTGGCATGATAA
>NW_017736947.1:0-1263 GCF_001890085.2 Hipposideros armiger
GTTTTTCCAATGCATATAAATGTTACATTTGCACTATACTGTAGTCTATTAAGTGTGCAATAGCATTATGTCTAAAAAAACAATGTACATACCTTAATTAAGAAATACTATTGCTAAAAAATGCTAATGTCATGTGAGCCTTCGGCAAGTTCTAATCCATTTGCTGGTGGAGCGTCTCGCCTCGATGCTGACGGCTGCTGGCTGATCAGGGCGGTGGTTGCTGAAGGTTGGGGTGGCTGTGAGAATTTCTTAGAATAAGACAACAATGAAGTTTGCTGCATTGATTGACTCTTTCATGAATGATTTCTCTGTCGCATATGATGCTGTCTGATAGCATTTTACCCACAGACCTTCTTTCAAACTTGGGATCAATCCTCTCAAACTCTGCTGCTGCTTTGTCAACTAAGTTCATATAATATTCTAAATCCTTTGTTGTCAGTTGAACAGTCTTCACAGCATTTTCACCAGAAGTAGATTCCATATCAAGAAACCACTTTCTTTTTTTTTAAATTTTATTATTATATTTTTTTATTTTTTTATTAAAGTTATTGATTGGGGTGACATTGGTTGGTAAAATTATATAGGTTTAAGATGTACAATTCTATAATATATCTATTATTGCATTGTGTGTTCATCACCCATGGTCAGCTCTCCTTCCATCACCATATATTTGACCCCCTTTTCCCTCTTCTATCAGCCTCCCCCTTTCTTCTGTTTATCCATAAGAAGCAACTCCTCATTCATTAAAACTCTTATCATAAGATTGTAACAATGCAGTCACATATTCAGGCTCCCCTTCTACTTCTGTTGCTGTTTTTACCACATAGGTAGTTACTTCCTCCACCAAAGTGTCACCATAACAAATATATAAGAAGTTTGAAATATTGCGAGAAATACCAATATGTGACACAGTGCCACAAAGTGAGCAAATGCTGTTGGAAAAATGGTGCCAGTAGACTTGCATGGTGCAGGGTTGCCACAAAATCTCAATTTGGAAAAACATAGTTATCTGTGATGCACGAGGAAGCAGAGAACAATAAAATGAGGTGCGTTTGTAATTGTTTCATAGTTAAGGCAACATTGTAGAATGTAAAGATATGCTTCCCATGTTTTTGTTTTTGTTTTTTAAAATCAACTTCTTTATCACATTCAATCTGAATTCAAGCCTCCTGCTGGGTCACTTTCCCTCCAATCTCTCCCATTTTCTTCAAGCTGTCTACATGTTTTTGTTAAAGCTCATCCCCCTGGGCTGTCTGCTGGAAT
>NW_017736948.1:0-1257 GCF_001890085.2 Hipposideros armiger
ATATTCCCCAGACTGTCTTTTCTATCCCTGAGGCCATATTGTAGTTACCAATTTGTATTGTCTCATCCCTTCCCCTTCTCCTTCATTCCCACCCCTTCGAACTAGCTACCCTCAGTTTTTCCTCTGTGTCTCTGAGACTATTTCTGTTTACATTTCTCATTTGTTCAGTTTTTTAGAATCCACATATAAGTGAGATCATATGGATTTGTCTTTCTCTGACTGACTTATTTCACTTAGCATAATGTTCTCCATTTCTCTATGAGCTTGTTTCTGTTTTGTTTGTTTGTTTATCCTCTTCTCTAGGTTCTACATATAAGTGAAATCATACGACATTGGTCTATCTCTGTCTGACTCACTCCACTCAGCACAAAACCCTCTAGGTCCATCCATGTTATTGCAGATGGCAAGATTTTGATTTTAAGGATGAGTAATATTCCGTTGTGTATATGAATCACTTCTTATTTATTCATTCCTCCATAGATGGACATTCAGGGTGCCTCCATATGTTGGCTATTGCAAATCATGCTACAATAAACATATGGATGCACATGGCCCTTCAAAGTAGTGTTTTGTGTTTCTTTGGGTAAATACACAAGAGATGAATTGCTAGGTTTCTTTGTCTCTTATTATAGCCTGTATTTTACAGTCTATTTTGTCTGGTATAGTATTGCTATCCCACCTTTTTATGTTTGTTTGTTTTTTGTTTCCATATTCATGAAATATCTCTTTCATTCCCTTTACTTCAGTCTTTGTGTATCTATAGATATAAAGTGAGACTCTTATAAACATAATATGTAAGTGTTTTGCTTTTTTACACATTTAGTCACCTTATGACTTTGGATTAGAGTATTTAATCAATTTACATTTAAAGTAATTGTTGATAATTTAAAAATAGACAGAGGAACTGAATACACATTTCTCCAAAGTGAACAGACACATGGCCACGACATAAGAAAAGATGCTCAACATCACAAATCATCAGAGAAATACAAATTAAAACCACAATGAGATATCACCTCATTCCTGTCAAAACGGCTATCATCAAAAAAATAAAAAAATCAACAAATGTTGGTGACGATATGGAGACAAGAGAACCATTGTGCACTGTTGGTGGAATTTAACATTGGTGCATACACTGTGGAAAACAGTTGGGAATTTCATCAAAATATTAAAAATAAAACTACCTTATTATCCAGCAATTCCATTTCTGGGTATTTACCTGAAGAAATCCAAAAAATCCAAAACATTATTTCAAAA
>NW_017736949.1:0-1263 GCF_001890085.2 Hipposideros armiger
GAGGTGAACATCTAAGAAAAATTGCTTCACCTCTCAACAGCTTTGGATTTCAAATGACAAAAGGGACCAATTCTAAACAAGAAGGTTCTACACCAAACAAATAGTCATGGGGACAGGAGGGATGCAAACAGAATTATGCAACCATCAACATTAATTCGAGAGCATTTCATCATCCCCCAAAACGTGTGTCCCCATTAACAGTCATGGTTGTATAATTTCTCCATATGAGACGTTGGCAAAGCGGCTCAGCTCCCTGAGCCATTTCTCAGTGGCTGTTATGGATGCATGGTGTGTAGTCTGATGTTGAGGGAGGTGTGTGTTGGGGGTGAGGGGAGATGGCTTGGAGACATTGTATGATAACAGAAGTGCCACCACCTGGTAAACTGTGATGCTAATGTGAAAATTGACCCCACTACGTGAAACCCCTTTGCTGGTGGCTCTTCAGTCACAGGTGTGTTCTGTTCATAGGCTTGATCCAGATGCAAGTTGTGAAAGTGAAAACATTCGAGTTTTTGATGGAAACTCTACCAAGGGGACTCTGCTAGGGAAAGTCTGCAGCAAAATCGACTATGTTCCTGTATTTGAATCATCATCCAATACGTTGACGTTTCAAATAGTCACCGACTCTGCCAGATTTCAAAGAACTGTCTTCATCTTCTACTACTTCTTCTCTCCCGGCACTCGTGAGTTCTCATTTATTCGTCCTATGCACACAGTGCCTGCGAGCGTGGAAGGTTACACACAGTTCTGCCTGGGTCGTAACCTTAAGTGTGAGTCTGGTCCATCAGACATGTGTCTGTTTGTGAGAGCAGTAGTTCTCTACCTTGTGTGCGTAAGATCACCTGGAGAGCTTATGAAATCAGGTTCCTGGGCCCCCCACAGAGGTTTGGATTCGTGGGTTCTGGAGTGCAGCCCATGAATTTGCCTTTCTAACCAGCTCCCAGGTGAGGCAGAAGGATGGGGCGCATCAAATGGCTACATGATGAGGTGTACTGTGTTAGAGACTCAGGCAGACTCTCCAAGTTCAGCCTGTTTAATGATGACGCTGAGAGCTTTTGAAATGCCTCTTCAGGGCCCTGCCTCCCTCTGGTCTGATTCCTCAGATCTGGCTTGGGGCTTTAGCGTCTTCATGTTAACATGTCTCCCGGGTGATTCTTGGTAAGACCATCCAGGGAGCACAAGCTGAGAATCTCTGGTCTCACATCTGAATCTCAGCCTATCAGGAAGTCAGAGGCTACAGCAACTGGTTCTGTATTCACAGCT
>NW_017736950.1:0-982 GCF_001890085.2 Hipposideros armiger
GCAGGAGTGGCTTCATCTTGGGTCTAGAAATTTATTTCAGCTCTATCAATAAAATCAAATGCTAGTTCTTTAGAAGACGAATAAATTAACTTATTCCTAGTAAAGAAAGAAAATCTGATGAGACAAAAAGAAATTATAAAAAATGAAACATTAGTTAACAATCTATTCACAAGGATAACACCACAACTACTTAATATATTTTAGAGGTGATATCGAAAGTTTAAGAATTGAATAAACCCTAACTTATGCTAAATACTGATTTACTATTTTAAAAGGCAAGACAATTACAGGTATTCTTATATATCTAGTTTAATACAATAGCAATAAAGTAATAATAGAGAAAGGTATTTGTGGTGGATAACTTTTTATATTAATTTGATAGGGCCACAGGGTGCCTAGTCCTTTAGTCAAACATTATTCTAGATTGTCTGTGAGGGTGTTTTTGGATGAGATGAACATTTAAGTCAATAGACTGAGTAAAGCAGATGGCAGTCCATAAGGAGGGTGGTCTTCATCCAATTTATCTATTAATTCAAAAACATTAATAGAACTCTTCTGTGTGCTAGCACACTCGAATAGGCACATGGGTTCTATGGAGAGATGAAAAAGAGAAACAGGTATTTCTCCCTTGAAATAGATAATATATTGGATAAATCTAAATAAGTTTCTCAGTATCACTCACAGAGAGCTGGGTGCCATAATTAAAAAGCAAAATCTGAAAGTTTTTAATAATACAGATTTTTACTATGATTTTCATTGAAAGGGTAGAGTTTACATGCTTCATTACATATCAAATGTTCTTTAAAATCTGTTTTAAAAAATCCTCTTTCTTTCTAGTATTTCTTAAAGCCACTACTAAAATTGCTATTTCTCTCTTATACCAGTACAGTTCACTCATTGCCACATTGCTACAGATCCAAGCATTCCTTCTTCTCTCTCAGTGTATATTAATAATCCAAAACCTGAAAAATACTACCTGCCA
>NW_017736950.1:1517-2844 GCF_001890085.2 Hipposideros armiger
AAAAGGTAGAAATGGAGAGGAAAATACTTCTAAAACACATAACCCTGGAAAATATTCTAAAATAAATATTACAAGAGCAAACACCAGGACTATACAATAAAATGACCTCATAATAAGAACATAGGTAATATTTCCAATAGCTATCATTTTATTGCAATACTTATTTAGAGTGGTTTGTTAAAAAGTTAGCAACATTTTCCTAGATATAACAAATTTTAAAAGAGTGATTATTCTTTTTAACTCCCAGTGCCTTCTTAAATTTTTAGTAACCTGTACTGGAAAATAAATAAAATCGAATTGTGCATTCTATGGTTGTATCTACATTGAGCAAAAGTTACTATTATAGTCAAACAAAAGTCAAAGCATCACTTTCTTTCCTATGGAATTTAAATAAATGGGCCCTGAAGAATAGTTCTTGAGTGAATTTTATTAAAGATTAGTTTTCTAGTGATTTTTATTGCAAGATCTTTCTTGTGTTTGCTGTTCTGACATCTTTTCCTGCCTGAAAGTTTGAAGGAAAACCTAATATGTTCTCAGTTCAGAATATCATAACTTTATAACCTTCTCCTGTGGTTAAAACGTATTAGTCACTTAAGGTCAGCATTATGAACATGATTGAAAATATGAGACCTGGGAATGATGATATGAACCAAATATAAAAATACATCAAAAACAAGAGTAGGCATGTTCATCTCCTAAGAGTCAGTTTTTATTAAAATTATCTGCAGATTTACTAGTATAGTTTTCCTTCTGTTACGATGTATTTTTTTATTTTTTTATTTATTCATTATTTGTAGATGTCCTACCTTTGAGAACAAAGGATTTTTAGGTATTTTGCCTTGGAATAAACCTAATTTCAGTGAGTCAATGTTTTTGTCACTAATTTCAATCAAATAGATGTTTATATTAAAATAAGAATCACTCTTGCTATAAAGTTACAATGACTTTCTTACAACTTGCCAGGTATTTTATAATTATTAAAATGTAAACATAATTTAAGCACATGTTTTGCTTTTTATTATTGATAACTTTTCAATCAGAATCAAGCATAAGTAAACCTTAATATGCAACCATTAATCCACTGAAGGTTAAAGTTTATGTATTCAATACTTTTTTGCTCTAATTCAAATTATAGCATGCCAGATGACAGAGTAAAGTGAGGCTAAATATAGTAATTATGTTTTCTTCTCTACTAATTTGAATTGACATTTAATGTGACTAATCATACAAGTAACATGTCAATAATAGAAACATTAAAATTAAAAGAAATAAGAAACATGTAAATTATTTTATTCAAAGATAAAAGTTGAATTTACTATACTTTTAA
>NW_017736951.1:0-1226 GCF_001890085.2 Hipposideros armiger
AAAAAATTCCAGTTTTACTGAGACATAATTGACATATAACATTGTATTTGTTTTAGATGTACACCATAGCAATTTGATATATATATATGTATATATATATATAGTGAAATGATCACCATAATAAGTTTGTTTAGTCAATATCCATCACCTCACATAGTTATGTGTTTTTTTCTTGTGATGAGAACTTTTAAGATGTACTCTCTTAGCAACTTTCAAATGTACAATAGGGTATTGTCAACTATAGTCACCGTGCTGTACATTACATCCCCAGGACTGATTTATTTTAAACTGGAAGTTTGTACCTTTTGGCCACCTCAATACATCTGTGTTGAATGCTGACTAGGTTACACTTGAGTTTGTAGTTTCTATTTACTGTAGGCCTGGGCTGAGTTGTGCAGAAGGTGGCACCTCAGGAACTTCTTAATTAAAATCAAGGTCTCAGAGAACTGAAAAATTAACCTTTAGAAAGCAAAACCTAGAAACTTTAAAAAATAAACCAAGCCTCTATTTCAAGATTTCAGAGGTTTGATAAATGGAGTGGATGATATTCCAAATGATGAAAATTATAAGTGATGGATATGAATTCTAGATCAGGGATGGGCAAACCTTTTCTGTAAAGGGCCAGAAAATACATATATTTCAGCTTTGGGGACATGTGGTCTCTGTCACTTGCATGCAACCCTGACTTTGCAGGAAAGCATCCATGGAAAAGATGAAAACAAATGAGTGTGGCTGTGTGCCAATAAAACTTTATTTACCAAAATAGGTAGCAGTCTGGATTTGACCACAGACGGCAGATTATTGACCCTGTTCTAGATGTTTGCTTTTCATTAGTAAAATATTGAAAAGGTGAGAAAGTCCTCAAGGATTGCTGGGAAAACTATATGAGATTTGAGAGTTTTTTTAGTTTACATGTCCAGTTTTAAAAGAGCAAAAACAATATTATATAAAATCTGTGATCTAAATGAATGTTGCTGGTGCTTTAGATTTTTTTTTTACAGATTTTATTGGGGAATTGGGGGGAGGGGAACAGATAGGTAGACAAATTGCTGTTTTGTTCTTCAGTCTAATTGTAGAGGACGTCGCTTCACTGGCCCATGTTGATATGATCATTGTGCTCTTCCCAGGTGAGACAGATCAGTCGCCGGTCATTGGTCGGCTGCTCACAGCGGCTCCCGGTAGCTCACACCAGCTACCAGCCGCTCACGCTGGCTGCCAGCCGCTCA
>NW_017736952.1:0-1255 GCF_001890085.2 Hipposideros armiger
AAGTCCCTCCCTCTACCACTCTTGAGTTTTTATGGCAGAACTAATAAGAAAATTGGCATAAGACCAGATTAACAGGAGAAAAGCCAATTTAATATACAGACACATGAGATAATAAATGATGTTCAGACAATGGTCAAACCAGCTAGCTTTTTGGACAAAGAAACAATAAATTTGTGAAGATTTGACAGATAAAGAAACTTAAACTTCGGTGCTCATTACTGAGGAATCTAAGTAAAGTTGGAGCTTGGGTAGAAATTTAGTAAAAAAATAATAAAGTTTGTATATACAGGCCTTTGGCCCTGAATTCCTTAACTCTGGTGATAAGGGTGTCTCTCTCAGTCCCCTGAAGCAGGGAGGGCAACTTCCACAGGGGACATTTATTTTCTGCACTCTGTAAAACAAGGGAGGGTTGATGTGCACTTCTTGCATTTGGCTGCTTGTCAAGTAATTTTAATTCAAAATAATCAATACACCATTGTGGGATATTTGGGAGCTGCCTGCCCTGGGCCCTGACAATTCCTGGTACCTAAACACTTTTACTCCCATTATGAGGTGTCACCAGGATTAGGTGAGGGGAAGTAGAGGTCCCTTCACTTGATTACCCCCAACTAAGGAGACAGATTATTTTAATTTTTTTAGAAAAATTTGTAATTGAAGTATAGTTCGCATATAATATTATATTAATTTCAGGTGTACAACATAGTGATTTGACATTTATATACCTTATGATGTGATCACTATGAAAAGTCTAGTAACCATCTGTCCCCATGAAAAGTTTCAGTTACATTAGCAAAGGAGCTAGATTAGATAATATATTTCCTCATTGGGGGCCTTCCTGACCGTGGAGCAGAAAGCTTAGCATAGGCAGACAGAGAGGTGAAAGAGCCTTCCAGGACACCCAGGAGATTTCGTGGGTAGCCTGTCACTTTTGAAGCTCTGGGCTTTAGATATGAACTCAAAGGGATTTCATTTCTGACACATCTGCCATCTGGCCTAGCAGGGACCAACCTGAAGAAATGATGAGTAAAGCAAATCCTGGACGGAGGAGCCATCCTCTAACTGCACACCCTCTAGCAGCCAGATGCCCATCCCTGTGCCCCAAGCCTCTCTCTCCAAAGCCCAGGTGAGCCCTGCCTCAGCCCCTCCAACTCAGACAGCACAGCCATCCTCCTGACCCGCGGCTGCCAAGGCAGAGCAAGTGTACCTTGTTTCCTCAGGGTTGCACAATGTGGAAACGACCTGTGGATGAAGGTAA
>NW_017731942.1:0-4812 GCF_001890085.2 Hipposideros armiger
GCCGTCCAGAAGCCGGCGACTGATCTGCCTCGCCTGGGAAGAGTGCAATGATGGTGCCAACTTGGACCAGTGAAGCAACGTCCTCCACAACTAGATTGTAGAACAAAAACAACAGCAACTTGTCTGTTCCCCTTCCCCCAATTACCCAGCGCTGTTCCCATCCCCCCCAATTCCCCAGTAAAAATCTTTTTTAAAAAATTGCAACTAAACTACAGAACAACCATCATTGAGAATCGCCTGAAGTATAGCTGAACCGAAGACCTACAACTAAGGACATACAGAAGAAGCCACCTCGAGACTGATAGGAGGGGCAGAGATGCAAAATGGGCTGGTCCCACACCCGCTCATGACCATTAAAAATTGGGTGGGATAGCTCAGCTGCAAAGGTCCCCCCCCAGAGGAACGAGGGGTCCCAAACTCATACCAGGCTCCCCAGCTGAGGGTTCCAGTGCCAGGGAGAGAAGTTCCCACAACTTCTGGCTATGGAAACCAGTGGAGATTGTGCCTGAGTGAGAGGAGAGTGGCTGCAGTCCAAGGCATTCCTCTTAAAGAGACTTTGCATGGACTTACTTGCTGATGGACTCAATCACTCTGAGCTACAGCAGTGGGGCAGCAGCTCAAAAGGCTCCAGGGACATATGGGGAGGAACTGAGTTGTCTGGCTTCAGGACGAGGGCTGAAGGGGAAAATTTCTCACAGACAGAAGTGCTGGCAGAAGCCATTGTTCCTTTGTAGAGCCCTCCCCCAACCTAAGCGTCACCATAGTTGAGTCTCCAACAACCTACTTAACATAGATCATCCCACCCTAGTGATTCCCTGACACTCCACTGCACCCAAACTGCAAGAGCACCCAAGTCGCTTCCAGCAGTTTTTCCATACAAGTGGCCTGCCTTGGCTTATGCTATAAAACTTCCCGAAACTCTCTCAAATGTCCACAAAACCCAAACAAGCAACATCTGGCTGTGGCATGCCCTGTACCTCTGATTCAGCAGCCTTAAGCCCAGCACTAGTGACAGCTAGCCTTGGTTTGCAACTGGGCTTCTTCAGGCATCTCCAAGCCTAGTGCAAGTGGCAGCCATCTGTGGATTGCTTTGTGGCTCATGCCATGTGGCCCCGGGCAGGGCACAGGCTGTAGGTGAGCTTGGCCTGCAGCGAGTCCACTCCCAGGAGGTCCTAGGGAATACATGCTTTGTGGTCAACATCAGACCAACCCGGGGAATTATCTGGCCACCTCCAAGGACAACACACTTAAAGGGCAGACAGGGAAGGCATCAGAGCCCAGCTAAATTGAATCCTACCCTGTAGGGTCAGCTCCTATACAATAGCTCCTTGACTGCAGTCATGACCAGTCTTCACAACCAATCAGCGAGAGGATCAATTTCTCTCAATGATGTGCCAACAGCAATCAAGGCTCAACTACAACAGGAGGGCACACACAACCCACAAGAGACAAACCTGGACCACCCAAATGTGGTGACCAGAGAGACTGCACCACTGGGCCCCACAAGACATATACTAGATAAGACCACTCAATGAAGACAGGAGGCATACAGCCCTACCTAATACATAGAAACAAATACAGGGAGGCAGCCAAAATAGGGAGACAAAAAAAGAAAATCTGAAATGAACGAACACGACAAAACTCCAGAAAAAGAACTAAACAAAAATGGAGATAAACAATCTACCAGATGCAGAGTTTCAAACACTAGTTATGAGGATGCTCAATGATCTCAGGGAGAACTTCAAAAAAGAGATAGGAAACATAATAATAGAGATAGAAAACATAAAAAGGAAACAGTCAGAAATGAAGAATACAATAACTGAAATGAAGAATACATTAGAGGGAATCAACACTATATTAGATGAAGCAGAAGCTCAAACCAGTGATTTAGAAAATAAGGTAGCAGAAAACACACAAACAGAAACCAAAAAGCAAAAAGAATAGAAAAACATGAGGATAGTTTTAGGGGCTTCTGGGACAACATCAAGCATAACAACATCGCATAATAGTGGTACCAGAAGAAGAGAGAAAGCAATGGATTGAAAAAAATATTTGAAGAAATAATTATAGAAAACTTCCCTAGCCTGGTGAAGAAAATAGATATACAAGCCCAAGAAGCACAGAGTCCCCCAAATAATATACCCAAAGAGACCCACACCAATACACATCATAATTAAAATGCCAAAGATGAAAAGACAAAGAGAATCTAAAAGCAGCAAGAGAAACACAGTTAGTGACTCATAAAGGAGATCCCATAAAATGATCAGCTGATTTGTAAACAGACACTTTGCAGGCCAGAAGGTATTGGCATGAAATATTCAAAGTGATGAAAAGCCAGGACCTACAACCAAGATTACTATACCCAGCAAAGCTATTTAGATTGAAGGACAGATAAACAGCTTCTCAGTTGAGAAGGAGGTGAAGGATTTCATCATCAGCAGACCAGTATTAATGGGAATCTTAAAAGGAGTTTTTGTTTGTTTGTTTTTGTTTTTGTTTTAGTAATTTATTTTTTTATTGTAACTACCAATATTTTAGAGTGGAATTTCTGTAAGACAAAAAAAAAGGGGGGGGGGAAGGGGGGCCAGCCAAGTTGCTCAGTTGGTTAAGAGTTAGCTTAAGAGCATGAGCTCTGAGAAACGGCGGCTGGTTCGATTCCCACATGGACCAGTGAGCTGTGCCCAAGCTGAGCTGCCACTGAGCTGCCAACAGGTGGCAGAATGGCTTAGCTGGTGAGAGCACATGCTCCTAACACCAAGACTGCCTGTTTGATGGTGGGCTATGCCTGTCTACAACTAAGACTGAACTCGGCACCTTGAGCTGAGCTGCCACCCGGATGGATCAGTGGATAGAGCGCATGCTCTTAACAACAAAACTGCCTGGTTTGACTCTCACATGGGATGGTGGCTACACCCATCCACAACTAAGACTGTAACACAGCACCTTGAGCTTAGAAGCCATGAGCGGCTGAAGGGCAGCCAGATGGTGACTGGTGCCCTCCGCAATTAAGACTGAAGAACAACAACTTGACTGGCCCCACTTCCCAATTCCCCAACACTGTTCCCCTCCCCCAACTCCCCAATTAAAAAAAAAAGATAAAAAACTTAAATAAGAGGACTTCCGGTAAGATGGCAGAATAGACAGACGCGGTGCCGAATGCCTCCTAGGATCACACCAAAATTACAAATAATTTATAAGATATTCAATCTCTGAAGTTCCCTGGACACTAGATGAGCAGAATCTCTAAACAAAGGACTTAAAGAGGAGGCCACCTTGAGTCTGGTAGGAGGGATGGAGACGAGAGAGGGCGACCCCCGTGAAGGACACTTCAGCGGTGGGGAGGTTTCTCCGGTTGAGGGCGAGACCTTCCAGCCCCACACCGCGCTCACCAGCCCAGAGTTACTTTGCTGGGAAGAGGAGTTCTACAATAGCTGGAAGCAGAAATTAGTGAGGACTCTCTTTGCTCAACTCGGTGAGGCTGAGGGCAGCTGCAGAACCAGTGAATCCGGCAAACTGACTCCCTTGCTGGTGAGCACTCACCCGGTTCCTGGTGGAGGGAGTCGCTTTGTGAGCAGGGCCCAGGAGCCTGCGGGAAGGACTGAACTGAGTGCCTTTGGCGCGGGAACTGAAGGTTTTTGGGACCAGGAGGTCGCCATTTTTTCAGGGCTGGGCCCTCCCACAGAAGCTCAGGATTGGGACTGCATTGATCTGCTGGAATTGGCACAGGAGTGCGTGTGTGTGCATGCGTGCGCGCGTGTGCATGCGGACTTGGATCCCCACCTTCCGCAATGCTTGTGCTGCGTAGCCAGGGAAACGCCTGGCAGGCGCGCTCCGATTCCAACAAACTGCTTATTGAGACCCAGGAGTGCGCGACTCACCTTAGGTCCCCGATTTCTGCACTGCACGTGCAGAGTTGCCTGGGTGGTGATTGGCTGTTGGGCTGCTCAGCCTGATCTGCAAGTGGCTGATTGGGACAGGCTGAGACAGGGAGTTTTCCTGGGAGTGTAGGTCCCCGAGTTGTGCGCCAGGGCTTTCCAGGCGAGTTTGTGTCAGCTGGCTGCCGATGCAAAAGTGCATGCTGCTCTGACTTGGTGGGGGCCACTGACCACATACTGTGGTGCCTTGGGGGCCTGCCCCGCCCACCTAGAGCTGTGTTGCCATGGGCCCCCTGAGCCCCTGGTCCCTGGCTCCTACCTCTGCAGGCCACAGGGGGTTTTTAGCAGCAGCAGACAGCCTGCCACAACCTATGAGGATTTTTGGTGGTGAGCGCTGTTCCAGAGAGCACACAGCAACTAATTGTGGGAAGCTTACTTCAAGTCTAGAGGGAGGTTGGCACATGACGCACTGAGTCCCTCCCCCTCAACAGCTGGTGCTGAGTTGCCCAGAATCTCTCTATTGCTGAGCAAGTGGTCTGCAGATTAAAGCAGGCGGAGAGCCCCTCCCCCCTTTTTAAATTTTCTTTCCTTTTTCTTATTTTCCTTTTCCTTTCTTTCTTCTTCTTTTTTCTTTTTCTTTTTTTTTTCTGTCTTTCTAGGTGATCTAATACATCTAAGCAATCAGAGTGACAGCCAGAATGAAGAAACAAAGAAACATGTCCCAAGTAAAAGATCAGAAGAAACCTCAAGAAATAAAACTAAATGAAACAGAGGTATCCAACCCTTCAGAGACAAAGTTTAGAACACTGATGATAAGAATGTTTCAGGAACATAGGGAGGACATAAAGAAGGATACAGAAATCATAAAAAACAACCAGGTAGAACTAAAGAATACAATAACTGAAATGAAGAACACACTCGAAGGAATCACCAGTAG
>NW_017731942.1:9712-55846 GCF_001890085.2 Hipposideros armiger
TATATATCGTCATGGGACGTGGAGTATAGTGTGGGAGTAGAGTCAAGGGAATTGTAATAGATATATATGATATTGGGGGGAAGTGGGGTGGCGGATTGGGGGAGGAGTGTTGTCACCTCGAGGGATAAAAAGTATAACTATTGCACTGTGTTGTACAGCTGAAACTAATTCTAAAGAATGTGTATTTCACAGTAAAAAATAATTTAAAAAAACTTAAATAATAAAATGGCAATAACTACATAGCTATCAATAATTACTTTCAATGTAAATGATTAAGTGTTCCAATCAAAAGACATATGGTGGCTGAAAGGATAACAAAACAAGACCCTTACATCTGCTGCCTACAAGAGACTCACTTCAGAATGAAAGACACACAGAGAATAAAAGTAAACGGATGGGAATAAAATATTTCATGAAAATGGAAACAAACAAACAAAAAAGCTGGAGGAGCAATACTTATACCAGACAAAATATACTTTAAAACAAAGGCTATATATAGCAAGAGACAAAGGACCCAGTAATTCCACTTTTGAGTATTTATCCGAAGAAACCCAAAACTTTACTTTGAAGGGACATGTGCATCTATATGCTCATTGATGCATTGTTTATAATGATAAACATATTGAGGCAACCTGGGTGTCCATCAGTTAATGAATGGGTAAAGAAGAGGTGCTACATATATACAATGCAATATTGCATGGCCAGAGAAAGGAAAGGGTTCTTGCCATCTGTGATGGCATGGATGAACCTAGGAGGTATTGTGCTGGGTGGAGTATGTCAGACAGAGAAAGACAGATGCAATGTGATTTCACATATATGTAGAATCCAAATAACAAAATAAACAAACAAAAGAGAAACAAACTCATAGCCTGGCCACCCTGGTTTGAGATTTTTAAATTGAAGTGCTGATTTGTATTTTCCCAATGATTAATTAGGATATTTGAAGATATTTTTATGTGCTTATTGGCCATTTGTATATTGTCTTTGGAGAAATGTGTATTAAAGTCTTTTGCCAAATTAAAAAAATATTTTTTAAATTACAGTTGACATATAATATTATATTAGTTTCAGGCATACACAATAGTGATTACACATTTATAAAACTTATGAAGTGGACACCGCGATAAATCTAATACCCCCTTGATACATCATTTTTATAATATTATTGACTATATTCCCTATGCTATACCCTACATCCCCATGACTATTTGTAACTACCAATTTCTGCTTCTTAATTCCTCCACGTTTTCACCCATTCCCTAACCCTCCACCCATCTGGCAACCATAAAATGTTCTCTGTATCTATGAGTTTGTTTCTGATTTGTTTGTTCACTTACTTTTTTAGATTCCACATATAAGTGAGATCATATGGTATTTGACTTTCACTGTCTGACTTATTTCATTTAACATAATACCCTCTAGGTTCATCCATGTTGTTGCAGATGGCAAGATTTTATTCTTTTTTATGGCTGAGTTATTTTCCATTGTATAGCTATACCACTTTTTCTTTATCTTTTCCTCTATTGATGGACACTTAGGTTTATTCCATATTCTGGTTATTGTATTTAATGCTTCAATGAACAAATGGATGCATATATCTTTTCGAGTTAGTGTTTTGAGTTTCTTTGGATAAATACCCAGAAGTGGAATTGCTAGGTCCTTCTTTGTCTCTTGTTTTCAAGTCTATTTTGTCTGGTGTAAGTATTGCACCCAGCCCTTTTTTTTTTTATTTCCATTTTCATGAAATACCTTTTCCCCACCCATTTACTTTCAATCTGTGTCTTTCAATCTGAAGTGAGTCTCTTATAGGCAGCATATGTGTGAGTAAGGGTCTTGTTTTCTTATCCATTCAGCCATCCTATGCCTTTTGTTTGTTTGTTTTTTTTAGAAATCAATTCTCTTTTTAGAGAGAGAAATGACTTCTTTGAACTTTTTATTGGGGAACAGTGTGTTTTTCCAGGACCCATCATCTCCAAGTCAAGTAGTTGTTTCAATCTAGTTGTGAAGGGCACAGCTCTGTGGCTCATGTGGGGATTGAACTTGCAACCTTGGTGTTAAGAACACTGCACTCTAACCACCTGAGCTAGCTGGCTGCCCCACCCTATGCCTTTTGATAGGAGCACTTAATCTATTTACATTGAAAGCAATTGTTGATAGCTACTATTGCCATTTTATTATTCATATTTTGATTTTTTCTTCTTCTTATAGAAATCCCTTTAACATTTCTTGTAATACTGGTTTAGTGGTGATGAATTCTTTCAGCTTTTTCTTGTCTGGGAAGCTCTTTATCTCTCCTTCAATTTTAAAAAATAGCCTTGTTGGGTAAAGTTATCTTGGTTGAGGTCCTTGCTTTTCATCACATTGAATATTTCATGCCAATACCTTCTGGCTTGCAAAGCTTCTGTTGAGAAATCAACTGACGATCTTGTGGGAGCTCCCTTGTAGGTAACTGTTGGGAGCCGTCTTAGAGTAGTGAGACTGCAGGCTGATTACAAGTGGAGAATGGCAGGTGGCTACAGACCCCCATGTTCTGTGTGCTGAGGAAAAGGCTGCAAAACTTCATGTTGGGTAAACAGCAAAAAGAGGAACTGCTGGAGAAACAGCTCAGTTCATCTCCTGTGCCATGGAAAAGCAGAAGTCCCTGAACTGAAACCACCAGACCCTCAGATGTCACTGTCTAATTATGGACTCATGTACTTTGGAACTTTCCACCATGGACTTGCTGACAGTTTCTATTTGCCTCACTTTAACCTTACTTAAAATATATCATTAGTCTATGCTGTGTAATCATGTAACTTGTTGCCAAGAGATTATCTCACTTCCAAACCCTTACGTCAGCAACATTGGTCCCCCATTCCCCAAAAAACCCCCTGCCAAAATCCCCTATGCTGTAAGGGAATTTTCCTTTGCAAAAGGGGAAGTTGCTTTCTATATAATCAATGTGTATCCAATAAACAGTGGCACTCTCTCCGCCACCCATGACAGAGTGTCCCTCCTGATCCCAGCTTTTGTTTCTGTGCCTTTCATCTCTACTTAATTCTTCCATTTCTCAATCTCCCACCCAGTCCACTCAGGGGCCCTCTAGGTACCTGGCTTGTGCGCACCAGGTGGCCACTGGAAGCTGAGCGGGCCTCGGCAGGTAATTAGTTTTCTTTCTCTTTTTGCTCTTAAGATTCTCTCTTTGTCTTTAAACTTTGGCATTTTACTTATGAAGTGTCTTAATGTGGGCATCTTTGGGTTTATCTTGTTTGGGACTCTGCACTTCCTAGGCTTGTATGACTATTTCCTTCACCAGGTTAGGAAAGTTTTCTGTCATTATTTCTTCAAATAGGTTCTCAATCCCTCACTTTCTTTCTTCTCCTTCTGGTACTCCTATGATATGAATGTTGTTATGCTTGATGTTTTTCCAGAAGCCCCTTGAACTATCCTCATGTTTTTGGATTCTTTTTTCTTTTTGCTGTTCTGATTGGGTGTTTTCTGTTTCCTTGTCTTTCAAATCACTGATTTGATTCTCTGCCTCATCTAGCCTGTTGGTGATTCTTTCTAGTGCATTCTTCATTTCAATTGTTGTATTCTTCATTTCAGTTATTGTATTCTTCATTTCTGACTGGTTCTTTTTTTATGTTTTCCATCTCCATTTTTATGTTTCCTATCTGTTTTTTGAAGTTCTCATTGAGATCATTGAGCATCCTTATAACTAGTGTTTTGAACTCGGTATCTGGTAGATTCCTTGCCTCCTTTTCATTTAGTTTGTTTTCCTGGAGTTTTGCCCTGTTCATTCTTTTGGGACATGTTTCTTTGTCTCCTCATTTTGATCTGCCTGTCTGTGTTTGATTCTATGTATTAGGTGGGGCAGGGTGACTTTATGTAGTAGGTGTCCTGTGGGGGCCCAGTGGCATAGTCTCTCTGGTCACCTTCTCCGGGTGCTCCAGAAGTGACCCTTGTGTGGGTTCTGTGCCCTCCTGTTGTACTTGGGCTTTGATTGCTATTGGCATGTCAGTGGGTGGGATGACCCTCAGCATGACTGGCTCTGGGGTTTGGCCACATCCACAGCTTATGGGCTACTGTGCAGGTGACTTACCCCCCAAAACAAGATTCACCCCAGTGGGCTCTAGTGCTTCTTGAGACCACCCTTTAGATATGCTGCTTATGGGGCTAATTGGGTGGTGCTCTCCTGAAGCCAACCTCCAGGTATGTTGGTTCTGGGGCCTCTTGGGAGGGACTCCAGTACAGGTGCTGGTCACCCACTGCCTGTGACCAGCCGAGGACTAACTGGTAGGAGCTACAACACTTTCCATGGTTGGCTGCTCCCTGTGCTGGACCTGGAGGCACGTGGGAGAGACCACACTGTGAACCAAGAATGGCTGCCACCAGTACCAGGGTAGCTCCAAAAATATCCAGGACACTCCAAGGCCTGCTGCCAGCTGCCAGCTCTCATAAGGTTCAGCCACTGATAGAGCGTTGTGTGATATGTGAGTTGGGTGAGGCAGGGTCTCAGTGAATCACCAGGTTGGGGTGAATGTTGTTCAACAGGTTAATGTAGGTTCTGGTTTGGAGGCAGTGCTGAGCCTGGAGCTACTCAGCAAGAGCCTCAGATCACACCAAGGCCAGCTGCCTCCTGCCTGGGGTCCATGGTTGTCCAATAAAAGTGCAATGTGGATGGGGCTGGCTATTTGCTGCCAAGAAAGCGCCTCCTGCATTGCATGAGTTAGGTGGGATGAGGGTCTTAGGGGGTACCCAGGGTGGAATGAGTGGAGTTCACCAGCCCAATGCAGATTCAGATTTGGCCATGTGGGCAAGGGCTCAACACAGGAATGAAGGCATCTGCCTGCAGCTTCAAGGAGAATTCTAAACAGGGAAAATGATGACTGTCCCTCCAGTCTTTGCCCTGAAGCCACACAACTCAGTCTGTCCCTGTATGTCTCTGACTGCTCCTGAGTAACTGTCCTTCACTGTAGCCCAGGGTTAGTGCCTGTGAGTGTTTGTGCATGGGCCCTTTAGGAGGACGTCTGGTTTTCCTGCAGCCTTCCATCCCACCCGGCTGGTTGGAATCCAGTTTTTCACAGCCACATGTTGTGGAGGCTCCTCTTCCCGGGACCAGCACTCAGGGCTGGGGAGCCTGGTGTGGAGCTGGGGTCCCTCGCTCCTCTAGGGGGTCCTCTGTGGCTGAGATATTCCTCTTGATTTTCAACTGCCACACGCAGGTGTGGGCCTGGCCTCCACCCTTCCTACCAGTCTCGACGTGTCTACTTCTTTATATCCTTACTTATAAAACTTCTGTTCAGCTAGATTTTAGATGATTCTCCAGGTTGATTGTTCTAGAATTTAATTGTAATTTTAATGTGGTCACAAGAGGAGGCAAGCACAACATTTAACTACTCTGCCATCTTGGATCCTCTACTGAAATTAATATTTAAAAATTCCATCTCTCCCTAAATTCTCCACATCTTCATCCTTTGTACCTATCCTTTTCTACAAGGTTCTTTAACATATTTATAATTTTTAAATTCTTATTAAATAATATCTACATCTTGGTTGTCTGTGGGTTTTTTAAAATTTTTATTGGTTATATGTCATGTATTCCTGTTTCTTCTTCTGTCTCCTGATTTGTGATTGTATGCTGGAATTCTAAATGACATATTGTAGACTCTAAATTCTATGATGCTTTTCCCATGAAAACTGTTGGGATTTGTTTCAGTAGGCAGTTAAGATACCAACAGATCACCTTGATTCTTTAAAGCCTCAATTATAGGCTTTATTAGAGTGGATCTATTTTAGTGTTGCCTTTAGTCATTAGGGCCTAGACCTGAGTTTTGAAATATGGTTCTAATTCTAAAGTAGCATGGCCCTTTAGGTTTTCAATGGAAAGCCCAAAATATTTACCAAGCCTAATTTGGTGGGACAAGAATTCCAAACTTTCCCTCCCCAGCACTAGACATCTGCTGAAATCTCTGTTGAAGTTCCCCAAACTTCCAGTTGTTACTTTCTGTTGGGCCTCTTGGAATCCTGCTCTGTTCATGCATAATTTAGGGAGTCAGTAAAGGATTTCATGGGAATATGTAAGGCAAATTCAAGGCTCTGTTATTTCTTCTTTTCTGAGATTTCCCCTTTCCAGTTTCAGCTGCTCACCATCTGACTTAGCTTCTCAGCCCAGTAAGACTGCCACTTTTTGTTTTATTCCCTGTGGGCCACATGAGGAATAGTCACTTAAATATCATCTTATCCAGCATTTTTCTCCAGTGCTTGAGCCCCCTCCAGCTCTTGTTTGTCTCTGGTTACTTTCCAGTGCATTTCAACAGAGTGTATCATTATTGGTAGGAGGGTTAGTCTGATACAAGATGCTCTTGCCAATGCTGGAGCCAGACTGTGATCAGATGTCTCCATGTTATTTAAGATAAAACAAAATCCAACTTCATCTGGGTGATGGTTACACCACTGTGTTCACTTAAAAAATCTATCAATGTGCACGTTTATATACTTGTGTCTACATGTGCTATAAGTCAATAAAAAATTTATTACAAGAAAAAACCCAATTTCATGTTGGCAGCCATCTTAAAACCCCTCAGGGGCTTTCTTGTGGCCCCAGGATCAAACTGAGACCCCCTCTCTGGGACCTCTCTCCTGGCCACAACTCTGTCTACAAAAGCTCCCTTGCAGATCCCTAAATGATACACTAGCTCTTGTTCTTCCCTTCATCCCCACCTCCCTCACCCAACATGGATAACTCCTACTTGTTCCTCGGGCTTCAATTTAAGCACCACCTCCTTGGAGCTTTTCCTGACCACCAAATAAATCTTTCTTCTACTACACTTAAGGTGCCCTCTGTTGTATTCTCACAGCCCTAAGTTCCCTCCCTGACTGGCACCTCAGCAAGCAGTCATACTAGCTTGCAGTGTCCTGTGAGAACCTGAACAGCAGGACCCACACCTTCAGCTCCAAACCTGGTCCCAGCAGGAGCTCAGAGAATTTGCAAATGAACAAAGTGCATGTTATCCTTCCTGGTCGTGTTAGTGCTGATGGGGCAGCTTGTTGCCAGATCCTGCCTCGGCAGTTTTCCAAGGCTGGGGACCTGCAAGAGGCAGGGGTGCTTGCTTTCCTGAGACTCCAGAGAACTGGCCCCAGCTCCATCCTCAGGTAAGAAGTTCAGGTAAAAAGAGCTCTCCTTCCTGTCCTGTCCTGCCCTGCTTTTTTGTCAGATGCAGGAATAGAACTTTGAGCTCTAACAACCTGCCCTTACTAAACTTAAAAGCTGAATCACTGACCAGACAGCTTGAAAGAAGAGAAGGAAAAGTTTATTGTGTTGAGCAGACCTTATTTTCATTACAGTACCAGGAAATTCATTCTCAGTTCAGTCCGGGTGCATAGGGCTCTGGAGACACAGAGCCCTTTTTCCCAAGCAAGGACAGCACCTGGACTTGTGTTGCATTTAATGGAACAGAATAACAGTAAAATACAATTGTTTTTATAAAGAAAGTTTTTTTAAGTACATAATTTCTTTAAAATTCTAACATTTTTCTTCATTTTTCTGTTTACCTTACACCAAGGATAAGTGGTTAGAAAGCGTCATACTTGACAAACTTTCTCAAATTGTTGCCCTTAGATTAATATATTCTGATACTTTCATTCTGGAGAGGAATTATGCCCATTTCTCTGGAAATCTAAATTGTGACAAGTAAGGCAATGCATAAATTACAGATGGGATGAAGGCCTTTGCTCATACCCTCACTTGTAGTCTACTTAAATCTTCCACATTTGGCTTCTGTGTTGCTAGGTAATTGAGATAGACTCAGGAGATAGCCTCCTGCTTGCAAAATGACCACGCTGTTTAAACTTTATGGAGAGCAAGCAGCTGCTTAAAGCTGAGTTTGTGGTTTGTTTTTATAAATTGTCAGCATACCTTGAGGGGGAGAGATCTACTTGGCTCACTGACTCACGGCCACCCAGCAGTGTCCTTTCTGTGTTACATCAAGGGGTCAAAGACCACATAATAAAAGAGAAATTGGTATCCTCCAGATACTTTAAAATATCAATAATGACCTGAGTTAATGAGCCTAATTTGCTTGAACTCAAATAATTAACAAAGTCCTGATTAAGATCTCTTCTCACTACATCAAGGCAAGGCAAACATGAATTTAAACTAAAAAATGTTATCCCATTAAACTAGACACAACATCTATATTTAAGTTAACTCCAATTATCCCACAAAAATGTCCCCATAAAATCAAATATTTAAAAAACTATTAAAATTACACAATGGTGGACTATATATTTAAATAACTTCACACACAGTGCACCCTTCATTTATGTTACCAAGAGAAAGTTTTCATTAGGTGGCTTTACCAAAACATGTACAGTTCCATGAAATTTGATAGCACAGTACTAATATTTTATTCAGAGAAAATACACTAGATATTCACTTGTTAAGTCTTGAGTTGAATTATTTCTTTTAATCATTCATGGCAATTTCAGAAAAAGACTGTTTTCAAGTACCCACATTTACTTGTAGGAAGAGGTGGGGTAAGAGGAGCCATGTTATACTCATCGCAGTGAGGGTGGGGTCTGACCTGTCCCAAGTTACCATGTCAGTAAAGCAGAATTCCCAGCTACAGGAACCTGGGATTTCCTTCCTCCCTATCACTGGGCCAGTCTCTTGCAAACACCGCACAGCCTTCCCTAGCTTTCAGCCTTCATCCAGATCAAGGTTGTTTGTTCAGGCAGAGCCTTACCAAGGTTCCTACCATGAGGCCTTAAAGGACAGCAAAGTAGATGAAGCTCCATTCTTGGAAATTCTTTCTTAGCCAATGTAAAATCTTTGCTCTCCCAAGAGCTAGGTTCACATAAGACACGTACCTAACCATGATGCATGCGCTTAGTAGGTAGGCAAACACCTGTTTGTTTCAACTTGAAATGCCACGTTTGACAGATTCAGCACTTCATCAATCTTATGGAAAGAGAACATGCCATCGTTCTCAGTGTGGTGGTATTGAGTATAGTGTTAAAACAAATCACAGGCACACCTCCACAGCCATGGCAGAAGGCTGTGTGCATGGGTTCTGATCTCGGCCAAATACCATTGTTCACAGAACACAGTCATACTGTTGCATGTCATTCTAACATGTCACATTATTTCACATCACTCTGGCACTGACTCAGACAGAAAGTTTTCCATTATGGCATGATGAGAGAAAAAATAATCCATTAGATATAAATGTTGGTTAAAAACAATATACTGTGAACAGTTTCCAGAAGTTTGAATGTTCCAATGAAATCAATCAATTCTTGCTTCTTGGGAAAAAAATTATCCTACCTATCTTTCTAGTGACAATTTGCTTTCATACAGTAAAGATGGCAACGCTGACCAAGACCAAATTTTAGTGGTAACATTGTTTCCTAGGACATTAGAGGTTCATTTTGAAAGATGCTTATGTCACCTGAGCCAAGAGTTACTGGCAGGAGAAGGCAGGCCCTAATCATTTCAGAAGCAAGCTGGGTCTTGCATATTTCGATTCAACAATTAATAGGGTGGTGAGGGCAATGAGGACACACACTACATAGAAACACAGGTTCCACTGTGCCTTCCTCAAATGGATTATGCAGCGAGACCTGGTAGGAAGACACAGAGAAAGGTGGTCTGGGTAACATCCTAAGGGAACCGGCATTTAAAAAGCATATCCCAGTGACTTTAGTATTTCCTGCACAATCTCCCAGAAAATAAACTGGAAAATGCACAATTCTGCCCACGGTCGTAGACAGAAGTGGCAGCAGCAGAAACCTCTCCAAAGGCTTAATTAAATCTAAGCTCAAGCTGAACAAATGTTTTTTTACTCTCACTGGTTCTATCCCTTCAGTTGCTGACCCAGTGAGGGGCAGGGCAGCAGGAACTCATGCTACAGCCTTTGTCTCTGCAAATGATTCCAAGGGTCCTTTTCAGTCTTGGATCAATTTATCTAAAAAATTTTTGAGCTCCTCATCCCCAATTTTAATGGAATTTTAGAAGCAAACTCAAAAGTCCTTCAGGCTACCTAAGAGACTCCTAAGCTAACGTTTGCATGTGAATATGGAAAAAATAAATTACCTGATATTTGTTGTAAGACTGATTTTTTAAAAAAGACTGCAAATCATTATGTGACTTGGCGTAGAAGACTGAGGACTTAGCTATCCATTCACACCCACCTCATGTTTCTAAACAGCAGGCAGTGTGAGACAAACGTGTTTGCATGGGAGGGGACACTGTCCATGTTGTGCTCGTCTGTGCCTTGCAGCCTGGGGAGGCATACGGAAGGGCCCGGAGCCTCACACCACATGGCCAACAGCACACCAGCAGACCCCTCGTGGGAGCCTCCCAGCCCAGCACACTCACCAGGACAGGCTGCTCCAGGGGGCCACCCTGGGCTGCTGAACATAGACATAAAAAGCAATGACTAAAGGGCTTCTGTGGCTTCAAGATGCAACTGTGTGGAGTCAGAACAAGTGCGACACTGGCAACCGCGAGCCAAAGGCAACCCACAGCACTAAACTGAAGGGCATATGACACAGTGTGTAAGAAAACCAGGAGCCACACAGTCAAACCTTCTTGCTCTCAGATCTGGAAATCTTTTGTAGAGAAAACTCAGAGCCAACTGTCCCTGGGTCTGGGCAAGGAAAATCCTACAGAAGAGGAGAGGGCAGGGACAAGGTGACCTTCCTGAGGGAGCCCCAAGACTCCATGAGGGCTCACTATGGCTGTATCCAGTAAGGAAATCAACAACTACATTTCTTTAGAAACTGAAAAGAAAAAGTGAACACTTTCACAATACAAAAATTGTTTACAAAATAATTACCTAAAAAGTTCACTGAGATTGGGTGGGGAATAAGAATAATGTTTTCATTTTCAATTAGTCACAACGGTATTGATGGTCTAAAGACAGCAGCCAATTTCTGGTCTTCTTCACCTCCCTCTCCACACCCCAGAGCCTTCCTACACCGGATAGTTTCACTACCCTCACTCCAACCCACCCCTATCCTGTCCCCAAGTTAATCTGCCCCGAGCTAGCCTTGAAGAAACACGACTGTTGGTTGAGTCTCAATTCAACAATGAACTAATGCTAGGGAGAGAATGCAGGAAGGGCACAGGGAATGTCCTAGCCTAAACCTCCAGGTATGTAGACCTTGGACAGAGCTCCTGCCAGCTGCCTCAGGTGGCAGACTATGCCCGGCTGCCTGCCATCAGTGGAGGTGAGGATGGAGGTGGAGATTCTGGCTGCTCAGCTTCCACACCTCTGCTCCTGCAGTGATGCTCTCACAGCGAGGCTCCCGCAGCTGGGCTCTAGTAGCAGTATTCCCGCAGCAGTTGCTCCCATGGCGATGCTCCTGCAGAAATGCTCCCACAGCAGTGCTCCCAAGGCAGGGCTCCCACAGTGGTGCGGCACCTGTGAGCTCTGGGTGGGGGAACAGGGACTTGTTTTCCTCCCGTTGCGTTTGCCATTTTGCATTCTGGTTAGATGACTGCTCTTTGCAGAGTCCCCACGGATCGGCCACTGGTCTTCCTCTGAGGTATAAATCCAAGAGAGCCTTAGCTTTGAAGATGCAGAGCCCACCAGTGTGCAGGAGTCAAAGGAAAGCTCAGAATCAAAGGCACGCAGCCTGCCCAGCCAGTTCATCAGCAGTTGTATAGACAGATCAGAAAAAAACTAGTGCTTAATATAGAAAGTGTTTTTCACATGGTGTCATTTCCTAACCTTCCTCTGGAGATCATAATTCTTCACGTTTCTGAGGTCCTGTGGAAAAAGAGAACAATTGAAAAGAAAATGGACTGTCCTCAAGTATAAAAATACAGGCTGTGCATTTTCTATCTACAACCTGTTATTTATGTCCAAGCCTCCAACTTATCTCTCTTTTTAAATTTTTAGGAACTTTAGTTTGGTGTGTTTGTATTATATTTCGAAAGCAAAAACAAAATAAAAAAGACATTTTTACAAATATTGAAACTACTGGCATATCCCTACTCAATGTGAACTATTTTCAAAGTACAGGTCGAGCCGTTGTTCGCCATCTTAGCTGTAGAGGGTGCAGCATCACCGGCCCATGTGGGATCCGAACCGGCAGCCCTGCTGCTCAGAGCTCACGCACCCAAGCCAACTCTTAACCAACAAGCCACTTGGCCGGCCGGGCATTTTTTTCAATGCTTTTCGTTTATAAGTATTAGTAAAGTAGATTTCTCCATGTATATAACTTTTTTCTTCTGTTGAATTACTTAAGGTAAATTCTTGAGAGAAATTACTGAGGGCATACACATTGTAATGGCCCCCGACGACAGACTTGCTGCCTTGTAACAAGGATTGTTCTACTACACCAAGCTTTAGCAAGATGGACCACAATAGTCTCATCACCATCTCCCCAACAAACGGCATTATCAGTATGGATATTTTTTCTATGTAGTACATATTAATGATAGATTCCTTTAATCTGATTGCTGTTGCCTCAAATTCATTTAGTGTTTTCCTCTTATTTGAACAGTATTCTACATTTTTTGCCTATTTATCTATAGAAACCCTTGAGGTTTTATTAATTTTTTTATTATTTTTTTTTAAGATTTTTTTATTGGGGGAATTGGGGAAGGGGAACAACCAAGTTGTTGTCCTTCAATCTTAGTTGCAGAGCACAGCTGCTCAGCTCCCAGGTCTAGTCGCTATCTAGTTGCCCATCAGCAGCTCGCAGCCACTCAGTTCAAGGTGCCGTGTTCAATCTTAGTTGCAGGTTCAACATACCATGTGAGAGTCGAACCGGCAACCTTATTGTTAGGAGCACGTGCTCTCACCAGCTGAGCCATCCTGCCACCTGTTGGCAGCTCAGGGCAGCTCAGCTCAGGTGCAACTCACTGGCCCATGTGGGAATTGAACTGGCGAACCTGTTGCTCAGAGCTCGAGCTCTTAATCAACTGAGCCACTCAGTCGGCCCTACTAATGTATTTTTCAATTAATTATTTTTATGGTAAATACCCAACCTTTGAGTTGTGATATTTAATATGATATAGTCTTCAGGATGTTTAGGTGAATCACTCAAGATCCACGTTCTCAAATTGCTTTTTTAAAATTAGTTTTGAGCTGAATAAATGTTAAAATCCACAGCCCAGCTTATTAATATAATAGTTTACAAAACGTGATTTTTGTATTCTAATCATTTTCAACTGGCTACTATTAGAGATATAAATGTAATAGGGAAAGCATTATATAAGAAGACTTAGTCCTTTCTATTCTTTTATTTATTTATTTATTTATTTTTTAAGATTTTTATTGGGGAATTGGGATGGGAACAGTGCTGGGGAATTGGGGGAAGGGGAACAGACAAGTTGCTGTCGTTTTGTTCTTCAGTCTAGTTGTGGAGGACGCTGCCCCACTGGCCCAAGTTGGCACCATCATCGCGCTCTTCCCGGGCGAGGCACATCAGTCGCCGGCTTCTGGACGGCCGCTCACTGCGGCTGCTGGCCGCTCACGCTGGCTGCTGGCTACACACGGTAGCCCATGGCAACCCACTGCCACAGGGGCTGCAGCCTACGCCGTCACCGGCGACTCATGGCAACCCAGCTCCAGGTCGAGCTGTTGTTCAGCATCTCAGCTGTAGAGGGCAGTGTCACTGGCCCTCATATGTGGGATCCGAACCGGGGCCCTCTGGTGTCCCAAGCCAGTTCTTAACCATCGCGCCACTCGGCCGGCCCAGTCCTTTCTATTCTTATCCTAAATTAAGTACAAACACTCCATCCCCACCCCAACATGCTTGTTTGAAAGAATTCTTTTGTTTTCAAATCAATATGTGCTTTGTCTTGATCCTAAATGTGTTCATTTACCAGCGCCTGGACAGATTTAATGAAAAACTAGGGAATCTGACAAGAGAGCCCACAAATAATGTCAGGTTTGGCTTATATATCATCATGAACCTAAATAACCACAATTAAGGCATCCTTTCTCAAAAAAAAGGGGAGGGGGAAGGGCAACTGAAAAAGGAAAATGAAAAATACACACTGGTTGATGTCAGAATAAAAGGGATAATACGTAATTCTTCTTTTCCTCTTACTTATGAATTCTGTTGTTTTTGCAGCAAACAGAAATGAGAACTGCAAAGGAGTATTTGCCCAAAGCCAAGGTTTGTCCCTACCTTCTCTGTGTGACTCTTTTGTCTTCTCCTCATATAGTGCTCCCATTTCCTTCTCCTTCTGAAAGCGGATCTGGAGCTGTTTGATCTCCTGATCGTAGTCCTGCCACTCTGGGACAATTCGAACAGCTGCTTCCAGTTTGGGCTCTTTGGTCATTGGATTATTACACTGTGAAAAGCAAAATAACATACTTCCGCTGAGTGTAGAAATGGTACATTATATAGAATGCAAAGGTGTTTCTGTTCCTGGGTTATAAGTTCTAACTGGAAAAAAAGAACAACATGGGGAATCAAATGATACATTAGCAGAAGCAGAAATAGTACCTTCACTGACTGTAAACAGTGAACACAGCCCCATCAGACACTAAAGGATTTGGCTCTCTGCATCAAGCAGAAAAGAGGTATGCTTACTGTGAGATGTTCTGCAGTACCTAAACTATACAACTGCAGAGAAAGAGTAAATAAGAATCTGTGTATTAATAATTATCTAGTCATCACCCTGGAATACATCACCTTGGACTAAGATGCAGAAAAGAACCACAGACAGCTTACCAAATCAATTGTTTTCGCCCTTGTCTTAGAGGTGTCATCACACCATGTTTCACACCAAAGCCATTCTTGAGGAAGTGATTTAATTGGCACCTGGTGGATCATGTTATTGGGCAAATCCTGTTAGGTAAAGAAAATAAAAACAATGTAAAGTTGTAGGAAAACTTAAACACATAGCAAATTAGTGATGTTAGCTGCTCATTACATAACACATGCCAATCACAAAGTTTTAGAACTGAAAGCGTCCTTACCAAAAACCTGTGAGAAGCTAAAATATTTATGGTGCTTTCAAAACCCACAAAGTTTAGAGGACCTACTCATAATAAGCACCTGAAAATCGTTAGCTTAAAACTCATGACTGCAGCTAGACTTCCCACCAGAGGGCAATTCTAAGAAAAACACTCGTGCCTTCGAAAGTCAACTAAAAATATAGTTCTTATATATCAAAATTTTGCCTACAGGAAGCTTTGAATCCATCTTGCCTGCTGAGACTGATCCCAAATGAATAAGCCCACGTTTTCTAGCCAACAGTACTCTATGCTTTGAAGCTTTTTTCTCAGAAAACCTTTTGAGTTTGACACAATAAAATATCCCATTGTCCTAATACACAACCAGTATAACCCAGAAATTCCACTTCTGGGTCTATACACAGAAGAATTGAAAGCAGGGACTCAAATGGATACTTATACACCAATGTTCATAGAGACATTATTCACAATAGTCAAAAAGTGGAAATATGCCAAATGTCCATCAACAGATGAATGGATAAGCAAAATATGATATATTCATACATTGAAATACTATTGGATCTTAACAGAAAGAAAATTCTGATACATGCTACAACATGGATGGACCCTGAAAACATGCTAAGTGAAGTAAGTCAGACACAAAAGGAAAAATATTGTATAATTCCAAAAGTACTTAGAATAGGCAAATTCACATAGATAGAAAATAGAATAGAGGTTACCAGGGACTGGGGGGAGGAGAAAAGGAGAAGTTATTGTTTAATGGATCCAGGGTTTCTGTTTGGGATGATAAAAAAAGTTCTAGAGATGGACAGTTACACAACACTGTAAATGTACTTAATACAACTGAGTTGTACACTTAAAAATAATTAAATGGTAAATTTTACGTTATATAATTCAGGCAGATGGAAAATTACCCTATGTAGAAGCCCAGAAACACAGGGAAGAAGACAGAGTAACCAAAAGGGAAACTGTGTAAGTAAATCTAAATCTAAATAGATATTGACTGTACTACACAAGAATAATAACTTCTTCTGAGGCTTAAAATAGAGATATAAAATACACGGCAACAAGGCATTTAGGCTGGGATGAGTAAAAATGGAGTTAATGAGTCATAAGACAGGGCTACTCAAAACGTGGTATGCAGCCTGGCAGCAAGGAGCCTGCTAGGAATGCAGGTTCTTAGGCCCAGCCATTATGTACTGAATCAGCTTGAGCAAATGGGGCCCAGAAATTAATGCTTTAGTAAGTCCTCCAGGTGATTCTTTTATATATGCTAAAATTTGAGAAGCACTGTTCTGTTTTTGCACTGTGTGGTAGGTGGATAAAATATACCAATTAATATTAGCCTTTGCAAAGTCAGAATTGCATACTGTAATTGCTAGGATAATCATTAAAAGAATTGCAAAAAGTGTATAGTTTAAGCTAATGGAGGGACAACGAAATGTTAAAAACTCTCAATCAATCTGAAAGAAATGGAGTAAGGAGAAAAAAAGAAACACAGAACACATGGAGTAAGTAGGAGTACTATAGAAAAGCCAAACTCATTGGTGATTACATTAACTATAAATGGGCTAAATGTTCAAATTATATGACTGTCACACCAAATGAAAAAACAAATAGATACAAGTTATTTGTAAAAAAATACAACTAAAACATAAAGATAAAGACTGAAAATAGACAATTAAAAAAAAAACAACCGCCAACAGGTGGCAGGATGGCTCAGCTAAAAAAAAAAAAAAATACCATGTAGCACTAACCAAAAAGAAAACTCATGCAGCTGCACTAGTATTGGATGAAGCACACTTTTAAGGCCCCCCGCCCAAAATAAAAGGTGTTACCAGTCTAAAATATATATACGACTTCTAAGTTTTTAGCCACTTAATAATATAGTCTCAAAATACATAATGCAAAATTTAACAAAGACAAAAACAAGCAAGATTTCACAGTACAGAAAAAGATTTTTAACACAATTGTTTCAGTAACTAATAGAAAAAAGACAGACAAAAAAAACCACATAACAGTATATTGCTAAACTTGACCTAATGAACATAGAAAAATATTACACTTAACAACTGCAGAATATGAAACCAGATAAAATGTTTACCAAAACTGGGTCAAAAAGTAAATCTCAATAAACTTCAAATGCCTGAGATCACAGAGAATACATTCTCAGATCATAGAACAAATGAGCTAGAAAATAATAACAAAAATATAACTGGAAAGTGCCCATGTATTTGCAATCACTTTTAAATAACTCATGAGTTAAAAAATAAGTGGAAACTAGAAACACATTGTAAACAATGGAAACTAGAAACACACTGAACTAAATGATAAGGAAATTCTATATATAGAGTGTGAAATGTAACCAAAGTCTTGCTGAGATAGAATTTGAAAATTTCAAATGAACTTAAACATCTATCTCAAGAAATTAGGAAAAAAATCAACAAATAAAAGAAAGTAAAAGATAAACAATAAACAAAAAATAGTGAAATAAAAAAGAAACACTGTAGACAAAATGAAAAACATTAAAAGCTGGTTCTTTGAAAAGATTGATAAAACTGATTAATTCCTAGGTAGTTCACCAAGGGAAAAATGAGAAAGCACAAATAAACAATTCCAGTAATTAAAAGAGAGAGAGAAATCAGTACAGATCCTACAGACTTTAAAGAGATTGCTGATATGACGAAAACTGGTTCTTGATACACATTTTTCAAAACGAATTAAACAGTACACTTAAGATCTGACATGTACTTAAGCATGTCACAGTATACAGCT
The DNA here is from genome assembly GCF_001890085.2 of Hipposideros armiger. NCBI lineage: Eukaryota > Metazoa > Chordata > Mammalia > Chiroptera > Hipposideridae > Hipposideros > Hipposideros armiger. Next base: position 27,412 of record NW_017731942.1, read on the forward strand.
ATTTGTAAGAAACAGCTTAGTGACAATATGTTATGAAATTTAGATACAACTTAACAAAAATAGTGATAAATGAAGTACTAAAAAATGTCAACAGTCCCAAAACTCTTAAAGAAATTAGAGTCATAATTTAAACACAAAGAAATCTCTATGTAGCTGCACTACTGAATTCTACCAAACATTTAAGAAAGAAATAAGGCCAATCGTACACAAACCAATTACAGGCAAATGAAAAAGAACTAAACCTAACTCATTTTATTAAGCCAACATAGCCTTGATACCAAAACCTAACAGAGATATCACAAGCCAATGTCACACAAAAACATAAATGCAAAATTCTTACACAAATACTAGCAAAAAGAATCCAGGAATATATAAAAAAGGATAATAAATCACGATCAAGTTGTAATATATTATATTTCAAAAATTATATTAAGTACATAATTAACTATATTACTGAATAAGAGGGGAAAATCATCTCAGCAGATATCAAAAACATATAAAATTTAACACAATAGGTTAAAACAAAAGAGCAGCAAACTAGGAATAAAAGGACTTCCTTAATCTAAATGAGAGGTAGCTACAAAACCACCACAGCAAACACAATAGTTAGTAGTAAAATGCTGAAATTTTTTGTTTTGATTCAAGAATGTCCACAATCAATATTTCTGTTCAACAAAATGTAGGTCCTAGCCAATGGAGAAAGCAAGAATCTTTGAAAATGTAAGATTGGGAAAAAAAAAAAGACTGTCATTATTTGTAGATAATATGATTATGTATATAGAAAATCCAAAAGTATATACAGATTGGCAAGGTAGCTGAATACACCAATGAACAAAACTCCATTGCAATTCTAGATACTAGCAACAAAAATCAAGTTTTTAAAAAATAACTCTAACAAAGATGGACAAGATCTCTATAAAGAAATCCATCTACATTATTGAGCGCAATCAAACACAACCCAAATATAAAATCCTAACAGGTGTTTTTTCCTCCTGAACTTGACAAACTGATTCTAAAATGTATGTGGAAAATAAAGGATACAGAATACTCTAAGACACTCTTGAAGAAGAATGAGGTGGGAGGATTTGATTTATTAGCTATAGTAATTGAGATATTTGCAGTATGGGTGTGAGACAAACAGACCAATGAATAAAGGGCCCAGAAACAAATCCATGCACATATAGATACTTCATATCTGACAAAGGTAGCACTGCAGAGCAGTGCATTTCATTAAAAAACAAATCATGCTGATAGAACTGTACACATATATGTACATAAAAAATGAAAGCTGAATTCTTATCTCACACCATACATAAAACAAATTCCTACTGGAATATAGAATCTAAATGTGAAAGAAAAACAATAAAGTTCATATACAAAACATCTTCATAACCTTAACAAGAGACAAAAAGCATTACCCATGAAGAAAAATACTGACCAGCCTGACTACAAAAGATACCAGTAAGAGAGTCAAGGTGGGAAATTTTCTAAAATAGATAGCTAAAAAGGATATACTATCAATATATATAAAGACTGACCATAAATCAAGAAGAAAAACACCAAACAACCCAAATACTTAAATAAGCACATCGCAAAAGAGAATATCTAAACTGATGTAAACATACAAAATGGTACTCAACTTCATTATTAATTATGGAAGTGCAAAATAAAACCACAATGGGGAGCAACATCAGCAAAAATGGCAGAGTGTGGAGCTCTGACAATTCACCCATCCATCAAAAAAACCCCCAAAACTGGCAAAAATAGTAAGAATAACTTTTTCAGAACTCTGGAAATTAACCAAACCTGCAGCAACCAAAGGAGCACTGAAAAGTCAACAAAAATGGCTGCATGTCAGTAAGAACAGTGAGCTCTGTGGTGTTTTAACTTGCACCCTACTCCCATTCTCCTCTCCTTCAGCCTCAGAAATTAACCACCTGCATTCCCACACTAGAGGAAGAAGGCTGAAGGTCTTTCAAAGTTTCATTCCCAAAGCACAGTCATTATTTTACCAGACTGGTGGTTCCCCAGAAGACTGTACTGTAAAAGCTTACTCTATTCAATCTCACTTGAACTTGCCCAATGGCAAAAGCTTCTCCTTGGCACCATTTCTTGAATATATTAGGCTTCCTAAGACTGCCTGAGGTGGAGCAAAGAACAAACTAACCAGAAACCTTTAAAGGAGAAGCTGAACAATAAGATATCCATAGGAGACTTTGAAAAGAAAAAACATATTCCTGGGAATACAGACGGCAACATACATGTGAGGCTCTGCATGCTCAGGGCTGTGTGCATAATCAAGAAAGACCTCAGATGGCCAAAGCTCTGGTTTCTGGCTGATCCTAAGGCTCTTTGCAAGGAAAAGCTGAGGCTAAGGTAAAGCTGTATGTAACCTGCCTGGCTGACAACTGAGGACGTAACATGCACCTATAGGCATTTTGCAAAAACTGGGGGCAGTTTTAGTGATTCTGAGCCTTAGGAAATCTCTGTCCAATTTTAGCTAACCACTAAGCAAATCAGACAGACAAAAAATTCAGACTTCACAGAACTAGTTTAGAAGGCACAAACAATTAGTACAACAAGCAGCAACAACAAACTCTGGTGAGGGGAGGAAATCTGATTTCCAGAGTTGCCACACTATATTATTTGAAATGTTTAGTCTTCAACAAAAATGAAGAGACATGCAAAAAACCCAAGAAAGTATGGCCCATAAAGAGGAGGAAAAAAAGCAAGTAATAGAAGCTATATTTTCAGAGGCGCAGACATTGGACTTACAAGACAAAGACTTTAAATCAGGTATTTTAAATGTGTTCAAATAACGAAAGAAAACTATGTGTAACAGAACTAAAAAAAAAGTATGAGAATAATGTTTGAAAAATTACACAACATTAATAAAGAGATAGAAATTATATTAAAGAACCAAACAGAAAATCTGAAGTTGAAAAATACAATAACCGAAATGAAAATTCACTAGAAGTGTTCAACCACAGATTTGAGCAAGCAGAAAAAAAAGACTCAGATCAACGGAGATTATCCAGTCTCAAGAGCAGAAAGAAGAATGAAGGAAAATAAGCATAACCTCCGAGATCTGTGGGACACCATCAAATATACCAACATACACATAATGGGAGTCCCAAGAGGAGAGAGAAAGAAAGGGATGGAAATATTTGAAGAAATAAAGAAAACTCCCCAAATTTGATGAAAAACATTAATCTACACATCCAAGAAACTCAATGAACTTCAAGCAGGATAAACTCAAAGAGACCTACACCTTGATGTATCATAAACTGTCAAAAGACAGAGAACCTGGAAATGAGCAAGACAGAAAGGAGTTGTCACAGACAAAGGATTCTCAAAGTTAACAGCTCATTTCTCATCAGAAATCATGGAAGCCAGAAGGCTGCGGGGCAATATATTTAAGCTGCTGAAAGAAAAAACTGTCAAGCAAGAATTTTATATCCATCAAAACCCATTCATCAAAAAAATGAAGAAATTTATACATTCCCCAAGAGTTGATAGCTCCAGAGCCACCCTAACCAGAAATACTAAAGGGAATCCTTCTGGCTGAAATGAAAGGACACTAAACAGTAACTCAAATCCACTTGAAGAATTAAAGAACACCAGTAAAGGTATGCAGTTAAATATAAAAAAAAAACATATAAATGTATTTCTTGTTTGGAACTCCTTTTTGCCCCTATCTGATTTTAAAAAACTACAAAACAATCATAAATCTGTGTTGATGGGCATATAATGTGTAAACACATACACTGTATGACAATAACAGTATGGGAAGGAAGAAGCTATATAGGAACACAGTTTTTGTATACTACTGAAATTCAGTTGTTATTAATCCAAACTAGATTGTCATAAATTAAAGTGTTAATGATAATCATCAGAACAACCACTAAGAAAATAACCCAAATATATATAGTAAAAGAAACAAGGGAATTAAAATGCCTATATAACATAAAAGAAGACCATAATAAGGAACACAAAAAACAGAGGACATATAGAAAACAAACAGGAAATGGCAGATGTAAATCCTACCTCACTAATAATTACATTAAATGTAAATACATTAAGCTCTCCAATTGAAAGCCACATGGGATGCGAGATCACACCTACCAAATTAACAGAATGAGTATTGGTCAAAACATAAAGCAACAGGAATTCTTACGACTGATGGAAGTATACACTAAAAATACTTTGGAAAACTGTCTGGAATTATCTAGTAAATATAGATACACAAATCTGATGACCCAGCAATCCTACTTGTAGTTGTACACACAACAGAAATACGTGTACATGTGCATGAATGATCACAGCAGCATTATCTATGGAAGACACAAATGGAAAACTACCCAAATGCAGAACAGATAAACAAAGCAGTGTGACTATACACAACGTGGATGAACCTCACAAACAAACGCTGAACAAAAGAAGTCGATTCAAAAGAGCACATCTTTTATGATGCTACTGAGATAGAAAGGAAAAAAAACATGCAAAATAAAACTATAGTTTTTAAGATTATACGTTTTAGTAGTAATTCTATACAGAAAAGCAATGGGATGATTACCACAGAAGTAAGGATGCTGGATACTTTTGTTAGAGAAGAAGGATGGCTTCTGGGATAATAGTTACCACCTTCTGTTTCTTGAACTGGGAGACAGTATATGGGCATCTGCTTTGCAGTAATTCATTGATGCATATAAATATGTACATATTTGTATATTTTAGTTTTGAACACTTTTCTTTATGGGTGGTATATATCACAATAAAGGTTTAAAAATGTTTAAATAGACTTAAGCAAAAAATAATATATGAAACTATCTAAAACATTTAAACTATAATCTCACCTCTGAAAAATTTTTAGCATTAACAAACTGTGGTTCAGCTAAACTTTTTGAAAAACACCATTGTTTCTAGCATAGAAAAAAGGGATATTGTGACACTGTAGTCTATACTGTGAATCCTGAGCTGGTTAGTGCCTAGAGAAAAGAAACAAACTGACCCCAGCAGGCAGAGAAACAAATTTATCAGACCAGCTTGGGTACAAAATGAAAAGACACAGTAATGGTTCCGAGAGGCAGTGCCCTTCTTCCATCTCCCTTCCCAAGTGAACACAGGCCTATGACATTCTTCACTAGTGTGTCTTCTCTTGAGGACAGATAAAAATGTCACACACACATATACAAAATTCCTTTCAATGAAGAAACACAACACTGTCCCAACAGAGAGAATTGAGAAACAAATAATACTTCATTTTCTGACACAACATTGTATACCCATCACTGAGAGTATTAACCAAAAAGAAAGCCACTTACTTGATCAAGGTTTGAAAGGCTGTTAGGATCCTGACTCAGACCTTGGTACTGTCCCCTGAGTCTGTCACCAGCAGCTATTTTCCTAAACTTCTTGAGATCAACAACATACAGTGCACTGGAGAAAGAAGATCCATTTGTTATAACCATGGATTACAGCAGAAAAAGTAACTTCACTGAATAATGGAACAGGCCACTAGGCAAAAATTCTGGCTTCTCTTTGAAAAGGGAAGCTGAGGCCCTGCGGTGAAGCTCAGCATCAGTATGTACTACTTCGAAGATGGCTAAGAAAGTCATTACAAATCCCAGATTCTGCCACCACAAGTTCAGTTTGTCACTCACTGTTCCTTATTTAATTGCCTTGCAAAGGAAATAATCTCTGACAAAAGATTTCTAGCAAAATGTCAGCATATTAGATAATAAAAGCTGTAGTAATTGCTAAATAATCATTAGTCAAAGATATTCTGATGATGTCTTAAACGTTGCGGGGGGTGGGGGGGGAATCCCCAAACAATGTTGCCATTCTTTTGGACCAAAAACATAAAGTATAGTGCTTGAAATCACTATACTTCAACATTTATCTCTCTACGTACTACTTCCTACTGGTCCCCCCCTCACCCTCCAAATCTTCCAAAAACACTTTGACCAGAGAAGATAATATAGTGTTTGTTAGAAAAGCAACAAATGCATACACGGTTTCACCTAAGAGAATTTATCTTTTAGCAATGCTGAAATATACAAAATAATGTATTTAATTATTCACTGCAACATTGTATTATCACAGCCAAAGACCATAAATGTAATAACATACATACTGGAATAATATTTAGATGTATAAACGAATAAGGTCTTTCATATTGACAGAATAAGATCCACTAGAAATATTAAGTAAAAAAAAAACTTTTTTAAAGCAAGGCACAAAACTGTAAATAGGATGGTATATTTTATATAAAAAAGAATTCACATTCTGTGTAAAAAATAATTCATAATTGTTTATGTAAGAATCAAGAAACTCTGGAAGGACAGTTACAGTAAATTAATAGAGGAGGTTATCTGTTGTGGGATGGGAACTAGTGGAAGAGAGAATTGGGAAGATTTTTTTTCACTTTATATGTTTTATAAATTTTATTTATGAACCATATTAATGTATTACCTATTCACAGTTTTAAATACGCAACATTAATTTTAAAGAAAATAAAAAAACAGTGTTAGGAATCTTCCTTTTTCAGTACCTGATATGATACTTTCGCCCAGCTAGGTGGCTGGCCCAGTACCCTGATTTCCAGAACCTGTAGCCATCCATTTCCCTTCGGCTATCACAGAAAGGAGTATAACCATAAGGTGCACCATCCAAATTGAAATCTCTTAACTCTTTCAGATCTGTTCGGACAATCTGGAGAAAAGATCACAAATCTGTTGTTAGACAAGCATGCAGATAGCAGTCTCCTTAACACAGAGAGCATCTCGCTGAGGGAGGCATTAGGGAAGGCGGCTCTGCAGTTAGGGGCACAGGTGATGCAGAAGGCCCAGTTTGCACCCAGATTCCTCCACTGATTAGCTGAGTGCCCGCACTAACACGTGAGATACTTGGCCTAGTGCTTGGCACACGGTAGTCTAAGGATTCAAAAAGAGCAGGAATAAAACAAATTTACATTACTTGGCCTCTCTGTGACTCAGTTTCCTCATCTGTAAAATGGAGATCTCACAGGGTTGTTGGGAGGTTTGTGAAACAATGCCTCTTTTTAGTTTGTATGTGAAATGAATTAAGATACAAAACTGCATACATGATGTAATGACAACTATGTATAAGAGGCACACGAAATATAAAAAGTTGTATCAAACGCAAATTTTAAAAGCGATCACATCTGGGTGCTACCTTTCCATATATTCTAAATAATGTAAAATGACCATCTACTTTTCCATAACTGGAAAAATAAAACCGCTCCAAAAGGAAAAGGAATTCTAATACTTTTCCCACAAACCGCTGAAGCCAACCTGTAAGAGCTTACCTGATCAGCATCCACAAACAAGAATTTGTCAACAATGAGTGGGAAGAGCACATCCAGGAAGAGTATCTTGTAACCCCAGATGATGCGTTGCTTTTCAGTCTGCTGATGAAGCCACCGGGGCCATTTGTACTGAACAAGCTCATACTGGAAATTGTATTTGTTTGCCATATAAGGTATAAACTCCTATTTTTAGACACAAGGAACAACACACAATCATTGACTTTGATTAAAAAAACCGACTTCATAATGTAAGTAAACCACCATGATTATGGCACAAGTAAAACATTTACCATAACAGTGGTCTAATAAAAAAGGTTGACCCTGAGTCACTTGTGACTACATAAAAGAATAAACATAAAAGAACTTTTGTCAAATCCCCATTTCTTTATGACTTCTAAACACATGAAATTACAGAAATCTTTAAGTGGAGGCTTTTATTTTATTTATTTTTTTAAGATTTTATTGGGGAATTGGGGGAGGGGAACAGCATTGGGGAATCGGGGAATGGGAATAGACAAGCTGCTGTCCTTTTGTTGTTCAGTCTAGTTGTAGAGGACGTCACTTCACTGGCCCATGTTGGTATTATCATTGCGCTCTTCCCGGGTGAGGCAGTCGCTCGCTGGCCAGCCCCACTGCCGGGCAGCCCCACTGCAGCCTACACCGTCGCCGGTGACTCATGACTCATGGCAGCCCAGCTCCAGGTCGAGCTGTTGTTCACCATCTTAGCTATAGAGGGCACAGCATCACTGGTCCTCATGTGGGATCCGAACCGGGGCCCTGCTGCTCAGAGCTGGCATCCCAACCCAACTCCTAACCAACACGCTACTCGGCTGGCCCAAGTGAAGGCTTTTAGATAACTAATGTGTGTGTGTGTGTGTGTGTGTGTGTGTGTGTGTGTGTGTGTGTAAGGGAAATGAACTTCAAGTTCATTTTTCTAAACTTGATAAGTAAGATTCATTTGTCTAAACTTGATCAGTAAAACATTGTTTGAGCTTGATTTTAAGCCTTTCTCTTGGCTAGGTCTAATCCAGGGAATGACATAACAAACCCAAACACTCTGAACAGATCTGCTGCCATTATAAGTCTTTCAGATTCTAAATACAAGTACGTTTAGGAGAGCAGAAGTGAATTACTTATCCAGAAGAGATATTACCGAATACATTAAAAATGGTTTAGTAAATTCTACAGAACAACATAAAAAGATGCAAGTAAATCAATTTAGATGACAAATACTAACTAATGTAAATAAAGCAGAAAACTTTCCAAGTGTGATTTTGTTTTGCAAAGATGAAGCATTCCTTCCATAGATCACTGAGTAGCAATCATCTCCCTGGAAACCAGCACCAAACTTTCTAAGTAGACAGGACATGCTGCTCAAAGGAAGAGAGTGGTATTTCATCAAAGCAGAAGATACAGACTCTCCTCCTCTGTTAGCCAAGCTTCAGACAGGACATTTACAACAACTGCTCCCCAAAAACAGAACAGTCTGGAAGAGTAATAGAAATAGAACTATGGAATTGAATCAGGGTACCTTAATAAAAGGAAAGTTTGAAAATCATACAGATAGCATAGAAGTAGTAAAAAGTATATTATACTACACATATATCCTTAATAAGAAGGTTTTCCTTTTCCCTAAGGAACAAACCTTAAACGTGGGGGACAAATAATTCTTCAAGAACCAGAATTTCACAGGAGTCTTGGTATTCTTCAGTACTGATAACATCATTATGCTGTCAAAAAAAAGCAAATAATAATAATCTTCCAAAGCTTTTTAACCTCAACAAAATCAAGTAGAGTCAATTACAAGACTGCTAAATGTTCATCATGACAGAGCTTACTCATGGCTCAATTAGGTAGACAAACCCTCAGTAATAGAAAATGGAAATTGTACTTATTTCTTCTTATAAAGTTATCACTGAATGAGAAAGGAGTATTTCTCACCTATAAAAGTACACCTACTGATAAAGGCAAATATTTTAATTATGTCACATGTTTAATTAAACTGCTTCATAAACTGATACATTAATTATGATACAAATGAATAATGGAGGTTGTGGTTAACTGACTACGTCACTCTATAAAGAACTCCCGGAAAGCCACAGCCACTCCATGGAATTGCCCTGCCTCCCACACCTGTAGAGGAGATCCCTGTCAAGGAGAAGAATGGAAATTGGTAAGGGAATGGCAGATAGTTTCAGGATTTCCTACTTTGAAAACAACAAAAACACGTTTTGGGTCAAGGAATTTAATTGAATTCAGTTGCTACTAATATCTGACATTACTATTTTAGATATTGTTTCTTGGAAATGGGAGGTCTAAAACATGAGTAAAATGACATTCTGAATTATTTGCTGCACTCCCCAATTTGTAGTGGGAAATGAAAAGTAACAGGAACCAGGCATTAGGAGAGTCACTGCCAGGCCAAGGCGCCATCCTGACCACTGACCACAGGGCTCCTGAGGCCTCCCCTGGGGACCACTATGCCACCAGTGCGAGCCTGTGGCCTCTCCTGGGCAAGCTGTGTGACCCCAGGAGAGTCCCTTCACCCTCCGAGTCTGTCTAGAAAACAGAGGTGTTCTTCTATGAGAACTAAGATGCCCCCGGCTCTAAAATCCTGAGTCTTTAGCAGGCAGGTCCAAGCCCTATTTGACTTCTGTTCTCTGTAGTAACCTCCTAATCTAAGCAATGCTTGGTGGCCAATTAAACACCACTATTTATAATGTGTGCACAGTGAGATTAAAGATTTACAGCCTGTAATACCCACAGATGCACTTACTACATAGCTTGACTTCATGCTGTTGGCCAGATCAAAACAAATCAATTATATGTGGTAATCTACTCACAACCCTCAGAGTGCTTCAAATAGACAAAAGTATAATGGGGCAGAATCCCATAAAACATTTACTCTCTGAATAAGAATACTGTGACAAATTCATTCATATATATGGAAATAATCAATGTGACTAACCGAAGAAATCGTTCATAGAGATGACCAGATGCAACAGAGAAGATATTAATTATGTCATCTTTATCTTGTTTCACTTCCTCAGTCTTCTGTCCTCCTGTGAAGCCCCTATAATAATAATCAAGGTAAATACAAGCACACATGAAATGCTGGTACACACGGCCCTTTATGAGAAGCAGAGATGGTGTTTCTCCATTCCCCTTCCTCCCCTAGAGGGAGGTGCAGAGGCAGCAGGTGTAAAGCCTCCCTGAAACCCGGGTAGAGAGCACCAGACCACCAAAAGCACCCACGGCCAACCGCACTGTGCAGCTCCGGGAACAGATTGAACGCAGGCTAGTCCACAGAATGCAGTCAGCACAATGGGAAGTCACGGAGCCATCACCAGTCAGCCCTCCAAAGAGCATGCATGACCCAACAAGAGCCAGGAAGTATGGAACAGAAGCAACCACACTGAGTCCGTCAGTGGAAAAACTCATCTGTGCTAAGTGTAAAAGCAATGTTTGGCTGCACAGAGCAGAATCTGAAAGGCCCAGGACAGAATTCTTATACTGAAAAGAAGGGAGGGATGGTGCTTATACTTCAGTGTTTCCTAAAAATATTACGTTTTTTATGATGCCAATTTACCATTTGAAGGAGTCCCAAAATCCAGATTCATTCTCATTGGTTCCGTCACTCAGCAGGTCTTCATTCACCATGTCTGCTTTCTTCTGAACCTGCAATCGTACAGGATCAGTCTTATTCCTCCTACTGGGCTGGTATTAAACTGACCGTACTGGATGTACACTGTGGGTACTGCCAACAATAGGGCTTAATTCTCCCACAAGCAGGTACAACCCACCCAGAGGCACTGGAAGTATCTTTATCATACCACATAAAACCTTAAGTGAGAAGACAGCAACCTTTTAATCAGACACGAGCTGTTTTCAGTTTGAAAAATGGGCAAACAACCTCCAATTCAACTGTGTAGGAAATGTAGTCTGAGTAAAAATAGAAGTATAGTTCACCAAGCTAACAGCTAGTTCTAGGTAAAAAGTGTAATCTATGTGAGTTCTATCAGGAAGGAGTCATTTATTGTCATAACCTTTTTCAGGATTTACTAGGACAAAGACAGGGTGAATTTTCTCTGTTCACATTACAGCATAGGGACCATTTTTCTGCTCAACTCTGTGTGGGCTGCTTTAGATTTTATTGTGTGTATGGATTACAGGCAGACTCAGAGATGCTGTGGGTTTAGTTCCTGACCACCGCCATAAAGCAAGGAGCTCAATAAAGCTAAATGTTATCTTTTCGCTGGTGGAGGGTCTTGCCTTCAATTTGAAGTGCAATAAAGTGGAGTGGCTGCACTTACTCCATACCTTTCAATTGAATTTAAGGCAACAAGAACTTTAAAATGCTGAGAAAAGGAAGTAGAAATGAGAAGAAATTAAAGAGGGCTACCATTCACTATTCCTGTTGAAATTTTCATTGGCATGCTCCCCGTCTGAGAATAAAGTCATCACTAATAGTGTGAATTGTGGCTATACAAGCAACACAATATCTATGAGAACATTTTATCTAAAATGAGACTTGTATTGCTGAGATTATCCAAAAAGTGCTCACTTTCACTTGAAGAAAGCCACAAATGTATATTTTACACAAGACATTTTGCATTTAAAGCAGCATTCCTATATGCACCAGAGTAAAATTCCAAAGATGAATTAAAGTCTTGGGCCTGTTTCTGCCCCCTCAGTTTTACTGAAATATAACTGACAAGTCACATTGTATGAATTTAAGGTATACAATGTGGTGATTTTATATATACATGTACTGTGATACGGTTACTTCAATGACAGCATGACTGGAGGTAACACATCCATCAACTCACATAGTTTGGGGCTAGTTTCACAATACATATTTTTGGATAATTGGTACCAAATACCAGAATGCTGCCACTTTTACCAACTAGAAAAGAGTTACTTTCTTTATATCCCAAACTCACCTTCACTTTAATAATTTTGCTCTTGAAGTTATTGAGGACAACAACAACTTCATCAGCATCAGGTGGAGAATCTGTACCATCATGGCTTAGAGGGAAAAGAGAGAAAGTAAGACAGATGCTACAAATCGCAATTCTCAAAATGCAGTAAATAATCTGACATCAATCCACCATATTGGTCCATCATTTTAAAAGGAGTTTTTCAGAACAAATTATTTTTCCATGACCTGGAGGAAGCCCCTTCAAGCTACACAAGAGCACCTGCCAAAATCTCTATGCTTTAAACACTGATCATTCCAGTCAGTCACAGCCCAAACTTCCGTCTAGAGTCTTCCTGAAATGACCTTCATAGAGTGAGAGGCTCCCAGCACTGATGCATAGGCTGAGCCCTTACCCACCATCTGTAATCACGAGGTCTGAGCCCAGCCCAGCATGGTGAGTAAAGGAGTGCCTGGGTCACGGGCCACTCTGCAGTCACCAAAGGAACATCCCTTCTACTCCCTGATGAGTGAGCAGCACAGCATGGCTCTACTTTAGGCTCATTAAGAGTACCTGCTCTGTCCTTCTGCCCGGATGCACTTGACCAGCCAAGTCCAGGCCTGTACTCAGTCAGGTATCCACACTTGGGCAAAAGAGTGCTAACGAACTCTATCTGCAGGCAGACAGGGCAGAGGAGAGAAAGTAGCTCCCTACTAACTAACTGTAATGCCTATAATTTCCAGCCACCAATCTTCAAGGTGTTGACTGCAGAAAGCCACGATAAAATATGAATTCACTGTCATCCCACAGACAGCACAGTTCTCAGGCAAAGGAAAGATTCTGATGGGGGAGCATGAGACATTCCAGAGGCTGGGAGTACCCAGTGGGAAGTACAGGAGGCAGGGAGCTCCAGAGAGCAGGGAGAGAGGGGAGTCCCACACTCCTAGGGGACAGGCACACAGAAGGAACAGGGTCTAGAAGGACAACAGATGCGCTTGTTATGAGAGTTAAATTCTGTAAAGCCTATTTGAGAAGAGCATTACTTGGAAGAGAACCTACTGCTTACAATGAAGATGTTATTATAATACAAGCGTCTTCTACTTCTTGGGTAAAAAATATGCAAAAATTCACACTGCTTTCACCTGTGTTGGGTAAGACCTTAAGGAGCTAAAATGAGGTAACAACAGAGGGTGTTTAAACAAGCCCTAATGGAAATATTCCCTAAATACATCACATGAAGTCTTTTCACGTAGCTTAAAGCTAATTTAAACTGTGTTAGGCAGAATTTAGACTACACCTTTTTAAAGGGCGGCATAATTTTTTTTAACTAATAGTCATTTGTAGCAAACCTTGAAACAAAACCCGGGCCCCTGATGACATGCTCTGGGAGACTACGGGCCGGGAAGGACCAGCATGAGCACCAAAGAGTCATGACTAAGTTCACAGGCACTGTGCACCTGCACCCCACTTCGAGTCGGGAAATGTGCCATTTGCGTAGAAAAGTCAGACTGTCCTTCATTTCCTTTCTCCATTCTTAAAATGCTTCAGCTTCTCATCTGCCTATGGTTTTCATCACAGTGAAAGATGATTTGATTCTGGGATACTTGTAGCAGACAGGGTTAATTAAAAAGTGAAACTTCACTACACTTATTAGTACTTTAGTACTTATTATCCAGTTATACCCTGCCCATTCTTCCATGTTTAACTTCCTGGAAAAGCACTGTTTCATCACGCATAGAATTGCAAATTAAATTCTTACTTCCTGGCCCATTGACAGTGTAGTAGTCAATTTGAGCTGATTTTCAGAACAAAAATGCTCTGAAAAAAATGCACCTGCATCACTTAATCCTACCTGTAGATCCTATAAATATCTTCAGAACGTCCTTTCCTTAGTCTGAGAATCCAAGCGCCTGGGTTGGCTTTTAACTGAAAGTAACCCTAGGACAAAAATAAAGACAAATTTTAGTTTTCTTCGAAACATCAAAATGCTGTTTCTGAGAGACAGTTACTTCTTTTTATGAAATATTGGTCACCTATATTTTAAATAAGATATTTAACAAATCAGTGCAACTCTTTAAAAAACCTACACATTAGAAACACTAGCAAAATACACCAGTCAAGCCAAGGAGCCTGCTCGTCAGCCATAATTCAGGGAAGAATCAGCATGTGACGTAAGCTGCAAACCCACAAAAAGAACAGCGCTGTCATCTCACACACAATGCACTTCGAGGGACGAACTGGTTCAGAGCAGAATATTCTAGCATGTTTTCTTTTAAGGTGACATGTAATTACAATCTATAATCTTACTAAACTCAGGACTTTTATATTGACCAAATTCAGTCAATCATGAATTTCAATCTCACTCATGTTCAGAATGCTAACTGCTCCATCATAATTTGTAGTGCCCAGATTAACATGACTCAGTATCACCATCTGAAGTCCTGGTTACTTACCAGATTGGCCATAACTATGGTGTCCACGATGACTGGGTTGGCTGAAGTTCCTAATGTAAACTGCAGTCCTCGCGGGGGCTGGCCAGTGGTGACATCATAGCAGTGACCTTCCAGTAGGAGGTACTCCAGCTCATACTCAGCAGCCACAATGCCATCCACCTGCAACACCACGATTAAGTCACTGGAGGACTACTCAGCAATAAAAAGAAACAAACCAAATGCAACCACATGGATGAATCTCACACACATTATGCAAAATGAATGAAGCCAGGCGTAAAGGGCTACATACTGCATGATCACATTTATAAAACATTCAAAAGGCAAAACTATAGTGACAGAAGGAAGATCAGCAGTCATCTGGGGCCACAAGCAGGGAAGGACGATGCCTGCAAAGAGGCACAGAGAACTTTTGGGGGTGATGGAAATGCTCTGTATCTTAATTGCGCTGGTGGCTAACAACTGTATACAATTTTTAAAACTCAGGTGGGCTGAAAAGAGAGTCAGGAAAAAAGGACACATAGAAAACAATAAGGAAATTATTCTAAAAGTACAGCTGAGAAGATAAGATTCTCATCTAGGAAGGTAGTATTGGAAAAAGCATGTAAAATAAACTGCCAACGAATAAACAGATCTAAAAGCTAAATAACGGAGACGATAAAAAAGACAATTCTACAAGGATTACTTTCCATGAGTCAACAAAGAAAACAATGAGAAAGATCCAAGAAACATCAGAGGAAAATGCAAATTCATCTTGGCCTTTACAATATAACCGAAAATATTGCTGTCCTAAATTAAATGCAAATGTCCAAAGTGTACTTAATGGCTTCACATGGTATAAAACCATTCACATTCTACACCAACTGCTCAAGTTATTACTGATTTTTTGCAGAAAATATGCTATAACTGCAATTCTTAGGGGAGCTTAGACTTAGCTAATTAGAGTTTCTATTGCAGGCTAGTTCAGACTTGGTTTGTAACCCTAGCTAATGCTAATAATGCACTATTTGGAGCTTCATATGATACGGCAATGCTCAAATCCAAAAGTATAATGAATAAGAGCTAAGAGGTAGCCTCCACCTGCTCACCAAGCCTTGGGTTCCGTATTTGCAGTGGACCGCAGAGAACCTGGAGGGGGCCTAAGGAAGAGCAGCAAAACCTCTGAAGATATGGAAGACACCCTAATTTGCATCTGATGCTGTACTTCCTTGCAGCTGTTCTTTAGTTGTTGTTTTTTGTGGCCATTTTATAACCTCTTAAACAAAAGTTGGTTCCTCAAGGGCAAAGATTGTATTTCCTAAAAATATGGTGGACAGGACTGGGGTGAGGAGTAAGGCAAGCGTGTACACACACACACACACACACACTCCCCCCTAACTTAGTACTTAAAGGATCCTTCTTAAAGAAACTAGAGTTATTTAACCTAATGAAAAGAAGCCTGAGCAATCCTTTGGTAAATACTTTTAAGTTCCTGGTTTCCCAGTTCCCAAAATGACAGAACCAGGAAACAAGCTTCAAGTGTAGCAAGAGATATTTAGGGTAGGCACAGAGACAAATGTCTTAAAAAGAAAGGATGCTGTGAGAAGCTTTAAGCTCCTTAAAAGTAAAGACCATGTCTTTTATTTATTTATTTATTTATTTATTTACAAAGATTTTATTGGGGAATTAGGGAAGGGGAACAGTGTTGGGGAATTGGGAAAAGGGGACAGCCAAGTTGTTGTCCTTAAATCTTAGTTGTGGAGGGCACAGCAATCTTGCTCCAAGTCCAGTTGCCATCCGGCCTCCCATCGGCAGCTCGCGGCCGCTCAGCTCAAGGTGCCATGTTCAATCTTAGTTGCGGGTGGGCATAGCCCACCATCCCATGCAGGAGTGGAACCCGCAACCTTGTTGTTAGGAGCATGTGCTCTCACCAGCTGAGCCATCCTGCCACCTGTTAGCAGCTCAGCGGCAGCTCAGCTCAGGTGCAGCTCACTGGACCATGTGGGAATCAAACCCGGAGACCCTGTTGCTCAGAGCTCGTGCTCTTAATCAACTGAGCCACTGGGCTGGCCCAAGACTATGTCTTTTCATTCCTTTGTCAATACACTTTGAGCTAGGTACAGAGAGTGAGGGTTGTGAAAAGACATCAGTGAAATTACACTTGTGAGCTCTCTATCTTTGAAAATGGATTAGGGGAAAAAGACCACTTACCTTAATGACTCAGAATACAGTTACATGGAAACAAATGAAATAGAGAACAAAAGATGGAGAAAAATCAATGAAGGCAAAAACTGGTTCTTCAAAAATATCGACAAATTGACAAACTTTTAGCTAGACTAAGCAGGAAAAAAGAGAGAAGAGCCAATGTACTGAAATCAGCAAGGAAAGGGGAGACATCACTACTGAACTTAAATAGGCTATAAGAAAAATGCTATGAATTACTGTATGTCAACAAATTAGAGAACCCACATGGAATGGATAAATTCCTAAGATACCAAAAACTCTGGAAATTAACTTAATATAAAACAGAGTATCTACACAGACCTAAAACAAGAGATTGAATTAGTAATTTTTAAGTTTCCCAATTAGGCAAGAAAATTAAATAAAAGATATTCAGTTTGGAAAGAAAGAAGTAGAACTACCTCTGTTTGAAGATGACATGATGTGACATAGGCTTGTATACTAAGAACTACAAAACACTGTTGAAAGAAATTAAAGACCTAAACAAATGTAAAGACAGCCCATATTCATGGGTCAGAACACTGTATTATGTATTATTAAGATGATAACTCTCCAAATTGACTAGGAATTTAATGCAATCCCTGTCAAAGTCCCAGCAGCCTTTGCTGCAGATATTAACAAACTGATTCCAAAATGCAAAGAGCCCAGAATAACCAAAACGATCTTGAAAAAGAAAAACAAAACTGGAAAAGTCACACATACCGATTTCAAAATTCCCTACAAAACTACACAGTACACAAGACAGTGTGGTGCTGGCCTAAGGGCAGAAAGAGAGATCAATGGGGCAGAACTGATAGTCTAGAATTAAACCTTCACGCTTAGGGTTAACTGATCTTCAACAAAGATGCCATGGCTGTTCAATGTGCAATAAACAGTCTTTCCAACAAATGGTGCTGGGACAGCTGGATAGTCACTCAAAGAATAAAGCTGGAATCCTACCTCACGTCATATACACAAATTAACTCAAAATGAATCAAAGACCTAAATGTAAGTTTAAAACTTTGAAAGTCTTAGAAGAAAACATAGGAGCAAATTTTTGTGACTTGAGATTAAATAATGGTTTCTTAGGTAGAACACCAACAGCACATGAAACAAAAGAATAAAATACATAAATTAAACAAAATACATAAAAAGAATAAAATATTCATCAAATTTGAAATGTTTGTGTTTCAAAGGACATTATCCAGAAGTGAAAAGACAATCCATGTAATGAAAAGATTATATACCAAATGATATATAAGAGACTTGTATCCAGAATACATAAAGAACTCTTATAATTCAACAAAAAAAGCAAGTAAATTTTTTAAATATGCAAAAGATTTGAATAGGTATTTCTCCAAAGATGGTATACACATGGCCCATAAACACATGAAAAAATGCTTAACATCATTCGTCATTAAGGGCAAATGCAAAATGGTACAGTCACTTTGGAAAACAGCTCTAGCAATCCCACTCCTAAGTATATACCCAAGAGGAATAAAAGCATATCTCCAAAACCCGGTATATGAATGTTCATAGCAGCATTATTCTTAACAACCAAAAGTATAACAGAAACAACCCAAATGTCTACCAATGAATGGATAAATGGAATGTGGCATAGCCATATTATGGAGTATTATCTGGCAAGAAAAAGGAATTAAGTACTAATACATGCTACAACATGAGTGAATCCTGAAAATATGTTAAGTGAAATAAGGCTGTCATAAAACTACGTGATTCTACTTAGATTGAAATGTCGGAACAGGCAAACCATAGAGACAGACAGTAGATCGGGGCAGCCAGGAAGAAGGGGAGTGAGTCACTGCTCACAGATATGGAATTTCTTTTAGGGTGGTGGAAACATTCTAAAGTTAGACAGTGATGATGGCTGCACAACTCTCTGAATATATTAAAACTACAGAACCGTGCATTTTAAAAGAGTGAATTTTATGGTACATGAATTAGATATCAATGAAGCTGTTATTTTTAAAAATATAATTATGCCTGAGCATTGATGTGTGAAAAGCCTGCCTAGACTGTGATCCAGTCTGTCAAGTTAGAGACATCACCACTATATCTTAAATAGGTTTTACACATGATTAGATACTTGGAAGCAATGATCTTACCTCTTCTAAATAAATATTATCCAAATCATACGGCGTTCTGACAGACTCTACCATCCAACTCTCAGGTGTGTTTAAATTCAGAGTGAACAGAGGAGACTGTGGCATATCCAAAAATTTTGCTATAGGACCCTTAGCAAAGCTATTATCTGAAGTGAACGAAACCTCTGGTTCTAAGACGTAACGATAAAAGCTGAAATTAAAAAGAAAAATGTTAGCAGATGGGTACTCGACATATTGCGGAGATCACTTCATAGCTTATATAAATGTCTAACCACTGTGCTGTACACCTGAAACTAATATAAAATAATACTGAATGTCAACCGTAATTAAAAAATACATATATATAGTCACGGGATGTAAAGTACAGCATAGAGAATACAGTCAATGGTATTGTAATAGCTACGCACGGTGTCAGAGGGGTAGTAGACTTGTTGGGATTATTACGTTGTGAAGTGTGTAAATGTCTAATCACTATGTTGTTTTGCACACCCAAAACTAATAAGAAAAAGAAAAATGTCCTTGATATTCCAGGCATCCACACAGGTAAATAGCCAGCTTCCAACATACCAGATCTGGAAGAGTATCCTTCCAGACTGGGGAAGTATTTCCAAACATCTCCTGAATGATGAACACTCTTGTTGCAGATGCAGAAGAGCAGGAGGGACAGGACTGAGATGGAAATCACTCCTTCCTGCACTGTGGTAGGTGCTGCTATTGGGGCCGCAAGCATTTCCTGGGCACTTGCCTCCCTTCAATGAGAAAAGCTCATTTTTCTCTTGAAAACAAATTCCTACATGGTGATAGGTTCTCAGGCAAGCCCTGGAAACACTACATGCTCCTGTCCAGAGACAATGGTGGGAGCTGAGAACCCTCTTCGTCCCTTCTAAATGCTGTTTCAGCTCACTTAGAATGTAACGTAGAGAACACAGCACATTTGTAAATTAGGAATTTCCCAGAGCCCCAACACGTGCTACATTATGACTTTTAACTGTATTTTATATAACTTTTTCCATAAATGACCATTTCAAAGCTCAGAGAATATTCATCTAAGCCTGCCCTCCTCTTCAAGGAGCCCCAAAGGAGCACAAAGGAGCCCCAGGAAGCCTCCTCTGACATACATATTCCAACTTGAAATAACTGCTCTTTTTCTAAGAAGAAAAAGCAAAGACAAATGTCTTTCCTCAGCACAGCACATTTAAACTGACTAGGTAAATTTAACAGCTACATGGTCCAAATGTTCTAAACTTAGAGAACTGTGTAGTTCTGACCCAAAAAAAGAAAGAAGAAAAGCACAAGGGCATGGATCTTGGGTTAATGCCACCGAAACACTACCAGGCCCACATTAAGTTCTCAGAACTTCTGATTAGAGCAAAATTTAGCAAACCGAAACACTCAATAAATGGTCTTTTCAAACACAACATCCACCTATAAACCCATTTGATCCTTAACACTGAATATCAGCTTTCGGGTTTAATACACCTTTTCAACTGTTGATTTCTTAAACAGCTTTTTTTACCTTTTCAAAGGCATGTCAGAAAGTTTAGATTGGCAGTTCATAAATACTCTTAGATTCATGTTGATCAGCTGAGTTAAAACCTGAAAGAGCAAACCAGATGACGAAACACAAATTATTTCCTATACAGAAAATGACTGATATTTGAGACAAAATATTTACATTTTCTCTTCAGAAATTTATGACGTGATACTGAGTTAACAGAGAGAACATTTCTTAATATCTCAAGAAAAGATACAAAGATAATAAGTGCCAGAAAGTCTACAGTGAAGAAATTCCAGAAAACCACAACTCTAGTGCACAATCTAAATCACACATAGAGATCACGTCACCAAAAACATGGACACTGGGCTGCTGAAATCGCTGTCCCTGTCTGTGTGAAGCAACAGACAGGTAACGCAAAGCTGTCTGCACAGGAAAATTCGAAAGATTCATCAGTGCAGGTTACATACTACAGTGTGAAAATATATACCAGGGGTGCCAAAAAATGTATACAAATGAATTGTATTCATCTTTTGTTATCAGTATATATCGAGGCTTACAATTTTAATAGTTTTTCCCTTTCTTAAAATGTGCGTACATTTTTTTTTGGCACCCTCTGTATAGCCACAAAAAAGGTTAATTCATTATGCTTCATTAAAACTTTGTCTTTAAAAAATTAAAACTAAAAAAGAAGTTGTGGCAACTGTGTTTTAGGCAGAGCTCTTAAATTTTTTTAAAATTGCAGTATCTTATACATATCTAAAAAGCATGCTACCAAAAAATGCTAGTTATAAAAGAGGAAAATGATAAAGCAGAATTCTTTTACTTTTTTACCTCTCACCGTTAAATTAAAATATGGCATAAATCAATTTAATTCAGATATTTTCCTCTAAATAGGATAATTTTTTTCTTACTTATATGAGCTAACCAACCAAACCTGTACCAACTAAGGTTATGAAGCTGTTTACAGAGCCATTACCAATCTTTAAGGAAACATTTGCTCGTCCAAAATGCCCCACAGCATTTTCCAATGCCCTTTGAAGAAAACTAAGGGAACCATGAAGCTCTCAGAGTCACAGAGCATGTGACCACTTCAGATAAAGATGAGGTGAACTGCCTCTGCAGCTGTACGTACCAAGAGCAGTGGGGCAAGTCTCTGTGATTCTCTGGTGACAGGGTCAGTGATGGCCATGACATCAAAGTACGTCTCCCCTTCTTTCGGCCTCAGCTTAATTGCACTACAGAGATCAAAAGATAAAACATTAATCTGTAGAAAAACAGGAAACAAAGTTTGTTTGTTTTGGGGGGTGTCCCACATAGCCTATCAGCCCTCTCAGCATTTCAATAAAAATTTTAAATCTAGAACAAGGTTACATGGTGGTCAACTACGTGATTACATCCACCTCGGAGTTTACAAAACCCTCTAATGACTCAGGTCCACACAAAATGGACTGAAAGATGTATGTTAAAAGAGGAAAACCAGCTTGAAATTGTATGTAGCCAAAAATTGTGTGTAGCTTCTATCTGCTTTTGACAGTTACAGAGCATTATACCAATTTTTATTTCTTGGCAAGAAGGGTATGAGGAAAGAAAAAAAGAAAAAAGAAAATGATATTTTTACATAATAAAAGGAATTCAAGAACATTACAGAAGATTTTCAAAAGAGAGAAAAAGAAACTAAATAATCATGAAATCTCACCATCCCAACCCAACCACTGTGTGGCATATTCCATGCAGACTTCCTTAAACGTCTGTGTAGACCAGCTGTACCCACAGAATATTCCATTTCCTTCCTTCCCCACCACAAAAATCATACAACTTTTCCATGTTGTTACATATCAAATATCCTAAGAAGTAATCATCTAGTGACCAAATGAGTCTGCCATAGTTTACTTAAGCTATTCCTTATTGCTGGGCATTTAGATGGCTTTCAACCTGTAAAATAACTTTGTCCATCCAGCTTTTCTCATACTTGGAAATGTCTTTAGAGTCAGCGATGTCCTAGGCATGAGATTACTGAGTCACAGGATACAAATACTTTTGTGGCTAATATGTTCTGACAAGCACATTTCCTGAAGAACTAAACAAATTTACAAGGCCAAGAAATGAACCTCACCACATCTTGTCAGCATTAAGTTACACAGATTTTGTCTGTTTTTAATTAGTGATAAAAGGCAGCTGGTTCGGTTTCAGTTTGTACTTGTAGGATTTCTGGGAAAAGCGTGCATTTTCCCGTATGTAGTTTCCAGCTGCATAGCTTCCTTCTAAAGTCATATTGACTTAGGTGACTTAAGAGGAGCGGAGCCTCTGATACATTTTTTAAAGGAATACACTTTAAGGGATTTAAAAATATATCCAATTTTCCAAAAACATTGTTTAAATCACTGTTTATCTTTGTTTGCTCTGAACAATATTTTAATGTGGTTTCAATGCTAACTACTACTTTTATGCAAGAAAATTGACTCAGTGGGATGAAAACAAAAGTACAAAACAGAACATAACTAATAAAATTGGGTAACTACAGTTTAAATGATGATGTTAAATCTTAACTGCTTTGGAAATAAACATTGGAATAGCTTTATGACTATACTGCAACAGATGCTCTCAATTTTTTATAGTAACACTTCAGTTACCAATAATTACTGCAATACAACAAAATGTTTTTACTGATACAGCTGTTCTCAAAGTGTGGCCCCAGACCAGCAGCATCAGCTTTACCTGGGAGTTTCTAAAAATAAATTGTCAGGCCCCGACCCAGACTGACTGAAACAGAAACTCTGGGGGGAGGTCCAGCAATCTGCATTTTAACAAATTCTCTAAGTAAAAACATGAGAGCCACTGTCCTCAGATAATTTGGATCTCTGTGTGGCTCTAAAATTCTAGAAAGAAAAGCTCATTAGACAATAGCATCATAGAGTCTCACAAAGCTTGGAAACAGGAAGTGGAGTCCCAACAGTCCTCTAGGGGGCAGCATTTGAGTCAAGCCTGCCCAGGCCAAATCCCAGGATCCTGGCACTTTGGGGTAGAGCCCTGTTTGACATGTCATGTTCTGAGCCAGTCAGTGTTCTAGGTGATCCACAATAGGCACACCCAGAAACTGACCCTGTGAGGTCTTTTAACCACCCACAATTTTTATGACAGAAAAAAGAGGGCAAAGACAAAAACCAAGAAAAGAGGAATATTGGAAGGAAATGGAGAACAATATAAATTCATATATGTGTATCATGTTTAAATGTACTCGCTGTATTGGTCAGAGAAAAGACCAGAATAAGGCCAAGAGTGAAAGACAAAGGAACAAGATTTGGGGTTCGTGGACATTTTTGTGAAGTGAGTACAGCAAATGTCCAAATATACAGAGCTTCACCAATCTTCATGTACAGGAGTCACCTGGGGGGAGGGGACCTCATTACAGTGGAGATGCTGATTCAGGAAGTGTGGGTTGGGCCAGACTCTGAATTTCCAACCATCTCTCAGACGGTGCCCCGTTGCTGTTCCAGGGACCACTCTTTTAGGGCAAGGGTACACAAAACTGATAAATCAGACCTTTTTGTGTCTTGCAAAAATAAGACCTTTCTGATTTAAATAAAACACTCAACACAACCCCAAGAAAAATTTCTCTAATTATAACTTTTATCATACTAGAATTTGTAGTTAGGATATTTTTATATAAGACTCATGAAGAAAATGATGTTCTAGAAAGGAAAGAGTTCTTGCTCAGGATTCACTATCTTGGCCACGAAAGGTAAACAAAATGTCAGGTCAATTAAGAAATGTTTCCTGTGGCAGTAACTAGATAATGAGTTACTTCCTGAAAATATACAGAGTGATGAGAAGATGGGTGTTAATGGGCAAAATCCAACTAGGGTTATTAGCAAGGAGCCTCAGAAGTTTCCACTCACTGGCAACGTAAGACATCAGGAGACAAGCCAGTGAAAAAGGAGAGGGTCTCCATTCTAGCCTGAAATTGTCAAATAGTCTGTTCAATTTGACCTCCACAAGGGGTGGTGTGAGAAAGCACGAGTCAACTAAGCCAAAATTCAATCCACTCCAGACGAATTAAACCAGACTCATGGAGGAGCAGGATACAGGTTTCTGTCTCTAAAGCCTCCCTGGTGATTCTGAGGCGCAGTAAAGATGTCTACGTACCTGGTCAGGCCAGGGCTACATACCTCAATTGTAGGGGTTACTCCTAAAGACAAGGTAATATTAAGTCCAATCGTGAGGAAACAACCCAGACTGTGAAGCATTCTACAAGACTATTGGCCTGGACTCTTGAAAAAGTCAATGTCATAAAAGACAAGACAGAAAAGAAAAGCAGGGAATTGTTCTAGATTAAAAGAGACTAAAGAAACATAACTACTAACTGCAATTTGTGATCTGGAACAAAACAAAATGACAAAATAGCTGTAAAAGGTCATTCATTACTAGGGCACTACAAATTTGAAAATAGACTGGTATGATTTAGTATTACTGTTGTCAAGGTTAAATTGCTGAGGTATGCTAACAGGTGCTGTGGAGAAACTACTCATACTGGGGAGACATACACTGAAGAAGTCAGGCATGATGTGTGATAATGTAGTTTCAAATGGTTCAGAAAGTATGTGAGTGTGCGTATGTTTTTTATATGCACTATATACATTACATGGACTATACACACACAGAGATGACAGATAAATGTGGCATTTGTTAACAACTGGTGAATCTGGGTTAAACATATTTGGGTGTTCACTATAACAGTCTTTCAACTATTCTCTAGGTTTTAAACTTTTCAAAATAAAAATTGGAAAACATAAGGCAAGTACTTCCTCATAATGCTAAACTTATTTTTATTTTACTGAAAACAAAACACTTTTCAATAAAAGATGAACGAGACAAGTGCTCTAACAAATTCTGTTTATTTTTGAGTATCAAAATTACAACTGATCTGCTTCGTTTAAACGCTTTTCTTTCTAAAACGGTGCACTCAAACTATTTCAGATGTATTTAGAAATAAATGTCAACTTTTACGTAACTGAAATCTATATACGAATTTTACATGTGAATATAAATACACATGAAAGCTGCACACCAGACACATTTTCCATTCATATGAAAACTTACATTCACACTTTATATGAAAAAATAAAGGATCTGAGGTAAAGATGACCTTAAGAGTTTAATATTCAAGATGGTGCTGTGGGCAGCACAGAGCAAGCCGGGTGTGGGGTGCAGGGGGTGAGGGTGCAGGGTGTGGGGTGCAGGGGTGCAGGGTGCAAGTGCTGGGGTACGGGATGCGGGTATAGGGTGTGTGGTGTGGATGTCGGTACAGGCTATGGGGTGCAGGTGTGGGGTGTGGTGTTGGGTGCTAGGGCCGGGCAGGTATGGAGGGGGTGTGGGGTGTGGATGTGGGGTACAAGTGTGGAGTGTGGATGCTGATGCAGGGTGTGGGATATAGTGTGGGGTACAGGGGGAGAGCAGGTGTGAAGTGTGGAGTGCAGGGTGGGGTGCAGATGCGGGATGTGGGTATAGGGTGTGGAGTGCAGGGTGCGGGGTGTGGGTGTGCATGCAGGATGCGGGGTGCTGGTGAAGGATGCGGGGTGTGGGTGCGAGGTGTGGTGTGGTGTGGGTGTGGGGTGTGGATGTGGGGTGAAGGTGTGGGTGCACCCTACCTTAGAGCTCTCCATGAGCCCGCCCGTGGCCCTGAAGGCTAAGGGCAGATACTGTCAGGACGCTGGGCCCTGGCCCCACTCTCCTCTTGGTGTGTAAATTCACAGAGAAACATGAATGGGTAACAAAACATGGTGTTGAAACAATGGGACTCAGCAATTTTGCACAGGAAGTTTTGGGAGATGTTGTTTACTGTAGTCTACCTGAGGTTGGGGCAAAACTGAACAAACAAGATGAGTTCGGTGCTTTGAAAAGTATGAAATCCACTAGCGAACTCCATTCTCCTCTATCAGAACTAACTTAAATGAATGAAGCTCTTGCAGAAAACCCAGGACTTGTCAACAGATCTTGTTATGAAGATAGCTGGCTGCTCAAAATGACACTGAGTAACCCTTCAGAACTAGAGGAGATAATGAGTGAAGGAGCGTGTGAGAAATACATAAACTCTACTGAGGAGTGAAAATGGAACCCCCTGAATAAAGTAGTATGACACACCTTAATCTAGCATAGTTGTCTTAAATTTGTGGTGGATAGAAGATTTAAAATAGTAACTTTTAGTAATACCAATGGAAAAAGAAACTACCATATTTTGCTGGGTATAATGCGCTCCCGTGTATAATGTGCACCCATGTTTTTGGCTCAAACTTTCAGGGAAAAAAACATTCGTTTTAATTTTTTAATTCAAATTTTTATTTGTTTACATTTAGGTACTCATTTTTTGTATTATAAAGGAACTTTATCCTCTATTTTTTAACATTTTATGGTACAAGAAATTTTATGTACTGGAAAGAAATTTACGATATTTACATATCATAGAAGGCCAAGAACTCTTCGTCCTTGCAAGTTTGTCCTAAGTTCAACAAAACCGATTATCATATTCCAGAGTACTATTTTGCATAGGAATATTGTTATTGATTCCTGGAGCTACATTTTTAACTCATAAACACACATAAAAGAATTAAAAACACTTATACAGATACAGAATTAGTACTTCTCATGTATAATGCGCATCCTTATTTTCCCTCACAAATTTGGGCAAAAAAGTGTGCTTTATACACGGCAAAGTACAGTACTTACAACAAAGCTATTGGAAGAAAATAAGCCTTAACTTTCTAATGTTTGAAGATAAACACAATATGCATCTTTTTCTCAATACCTTGTGATTTGTACACTAGGCAACATTGTAATATTCAGAATTCCTGAAATTATCTGTGGTAAAATCTAGTTATAAAAATTAGGTAATTCAGGATAACATTGTTATCTTAAACCCTATATAATACTGTAACTTGCTTACACCCATCTCTGGATTTGAGTCAAAATACATAATGACCTTCTCTTTGGAAATGTCTGGCAGTGGAGAAGAGTTTTTGTTAGCTGTACTGTGTCAGATGATGGACCCTACTATCTTAATTTGCAAAATACCGCATGTGCTTGTGCTACTTTTAATACAGTGAAGCAACAGCTTTGCAGGAAAACAAGAAACAGTTTAATAATAAGACATTGAACTTGTTCATTAAAAAAAGTCTTATATTCATGAATACACACAAATTCAACATTATTTCTATACCTGTGTCTGTCTTCGAAAAACTGGTACTCGATTCTTGCATCTCCTTTTGGTTGAGTTGACAGGAGAGCATCCACCTTCATTACCAAGTCGCTTGCCCTGAAAGATGCAGTTGGTGAAAATTCAGCATCTCTTTAAACTGAAGGTTTTTCCAGTTATTGCTAAACATAATATAATCAGCTGAAGTACTGAACACCCACAAGATGGTCTGAAGAAAGTACAAACTTTGTATCAAGAGGCATGAGAAAAAGTACTGATTTTGTGAGTGATTAGTTTTATAACTTTGGGGAAGGTACTGACCATTCCATATGTGAATGCAGATAACGCCTACTTTGCATGGCTGTTATAAATACTGCACTGGCTAAACATATAAAGCACCTAGCTCAGGGCCCGACCCATAACAGACTGTCAGTTAACGTTTTTAATTGGGTTGTCGGAAAAGTCATGATGCATGTTTGCGACAGATGGAACTATTCATTTTTGGAAGTACTAGAGTTATTTGCATCTATGTTATTGCTATGTCATTTGACAGCTGACAGTTCTAGCTTCATTCTAAAAAAAAAAATTGAGCGATTTGGTTAAGTTTTGGAGATTTTACAACAAGTTGAAGATGGAAGACCAAACTGTGCAATTTTTGCCATATTTTACTGTTTTACTTCCATAAAGGGAAGAACGTGCGTCAAGCTTGTGAAAAGTTGCATAAAGT
>NW_017731942.1:56231-57549 GCF_001890085.2 Hipposideros armiger
GTCTTGGTCCCGACGTGATGATTCACCTCCAACAACATCAAAAGCAGACATTCATCAGAGGAAGGTTATGCTCTCAGTGTGGTGGGATTTTAAAGGTGTCATATTTTTGGAGCTCCTACCAAGGAGCCAATCAATCAATTCGAATGTGTACTGTCGGCAATTGGACAGTTTGAATGAATCCATCACTCAGAAATGTCCAGAGCTTGTTAACTGTAAAGGAGTTGTGCTCCATTGAAACAACGTGAGACCACACACAAGTCTGATCACCTGTCAAAAATTATTGGAGCTTGGATGGGATGTGTTGCCATACCCACCATACTCGCCTGACCTTGCACCGTCAGACTTCTATTTGTCTCACTCTCTTCAAAACTCCTTGCATGGTATAACGTTCAATTCAAATGAGGTTGTAAATCAGCACCTTGTTCAGTTTTTCACAAATAAAGACAGGTCCGTCTATGAAGAAGGAATTATAAAGCTCACTGAAAGATGGCAAAAGGTTATTGAACAAAACGGGCAATATATCATTGATTGATGTTTGTTCTTTATATAAATAAATGACTTTTGAAAAACATAGACAAAATATGTCATGAGTTTTCCGACAACCCAATCCTCCCTCACCCTCTTCTTTTTTTTTTTTTACAATAACTGGCTGATTTTATTTATTATTTTTTCTAAGTGTTTTATTTTTTCATTGGGGAATTGGGGAAGGGGAACAGCATTGGGGAACTTGGGAGGGGAACCAGCCAAGTTGTTGTTCTTCAATCTTAGTTGTGGAGGGCGCTAGTAGCCATTTGGCTGCCCTTCGGTAGCTCATGGCCTCTAAGCTCAAGGTGCTGTGTGTTACAATCTTAGTTGTGGTGGGAGAAGCTACCATCCCATGTGGGGGTCGAACTGGCAGCCTTGTTGTTAAGAGAGCATTCTCGATCCACTGAGCCATCGGGTGGCAGCTCAGCTCAAAGTGTCAAGTTCAGTCTTCATTGCAGGCGGGTGTAGCCCACTATTGAATAGGCAGTCTTGTTGTTAGGAGCACATGCTCTCACCAGGTGAGCCATCCTGCCACCTGTTTGCAGCTCAGCTCAAGCGCAGCATCACTGGCCCATGTGGGAATTGAACCGGTAGCCCTGTTGCTCTGAGCTCGCGCTCTTAAGCTACCGTATTTGCCGGTGTATAAGATGACTCGGCGTATAAGACGACCCCCTAACATTTCCACTCAAAATACAGAGTTTGTTATATGGTCGGCTGTGTGCGATTTTGCGAGTGTGGTAAAATCGCATAATAGCAAAATCACATAACAGCCGAGCATACACCCAGCAGCGCT
>NW_017731942.1:58149-81920 GCF_001890085.2 Hipposideros armiger
ACAGCAACTTGTCTGTTCCCCTTCCCCCAATTCCCCAGCGCTGTTCCCATCCCCCAATTCCCCAATTTAAAAAAAAAAATCTTAAAAAAAAAAGAAATTAGCACTAAGACATTGTGGTTCATAATTTGTCTATACTTTTAAATAAATAAATAAATAAATATTTTAATAGATATAAATAAATAAATAAATTTACAGAGGGTGCCAAAAAAGTGTATACACATTTTAAGAAAGGGAAACTGTATTAAAATTGTAATACTCAATATATACCGATAACAAAAGATGAATACAAGTCACAATTGACTTCTGCAATTACAAGAGATGCTCAAAGTGGTTACCATCAGCATCCAGACACTTCTGATTATGTCAAACTACTACTTGAGTAATGTTGACCAAAGTGTCCACTTGTATACATTTTTTTGGCACCCCCAATATACATAAATAAAGACATATATATATTATGTATATAATACACACATACACACAAATATGGGATTATATTATCTAGTAACCTGTTTTTTCATTTAACAATATATTATAAACACATTTTGTTGGTTAAGAAATACAAGGGCCCATTAATATTTTCATTGACTACATGATATATTTATGGATACATCATAATCTATTAAACCAACCAGCTATTGAATGTCTAGGTTGTTCCCTAATTCACTATTATAATCAATCAACACTGGCATCATGGCCCCTTCTTAAATTGATTTTTAACCAAGAAAGGTCTTGAATTAAATCATGAGATTTAAAAAAAAAAGGTGCTATAATCTATTGAACCAAGGACTAAACTCTAAGAATTCTAAAAGAGCACTTGTGAATAATATTTGAACTAGAATCAAGCCTATACATTTTCTCAGTAAGCCAAACAACTATTGGGTTGTCGGAAAAGTCATGACGCATTTTTGCAATAAAAAACATAGAAAAAAATATGTCATGACTTTGCCGACAACCCAATATATCAAATTACCTCTTTTGATACTTCTTAATACTAACTCTGAAAACAGAAAACAGGCCATTTGTTTCCTGTGATGTGTCGACATTGTCACAAAACTTGTAAAGTGACACTTGGTTATATGAACTGAGCTAATCAGGTCAACAAGAAACTTTATAAATGCTCAGGAAGCACCACAATCAAAGAACCCACAGCTGAGCTTCAGAAAGCTGAGGCCAGCCTCATGGCTGCGGGTCTGGGTCATGTTGAAAGCTGTAGCTGTGACAGGGGAGGGGGTGCATTCCACGATGTAGCAGTTGTCATTAGTGAAGGCCCTAGGCAGGCAAGGTGATTCTGAGAACCTAACAGTTTTAGAATCAGTCGTTTGGCAGCCCCATGATTACCTTATTTCCCTGAATTCACCCAGGACAGACCCAGAGCCATGTCTAATTGATAGAAGGCAAGTCTTTCGTGCACAGTCTGGCAATTATATACTAGTCCACAAAGACTCAAGCACCCACCCCTCGAACCTCCATCGAGAGAGAGAGTGATCCAAGGGTACACAACTCCAAGGCTATGCTCGTGACATGGTGGCTTCAAGTTATGGGGTACCTCCTGGCCTGCCTCAGGGAAGAGTTTCATAGGCCAGAACAAGGGGCATCACTCAAGAGCCACTGAGGTAAGAGAGAACCTCTTACCTGTAG
This sequence comes from Hipposideros armiger, assembly GCF_001890085.2. NCBI lineage: Eukaryota > Metazoa > Chordata > Mammalia > Chiroptera > Hipposideridae > Hipposideros > Hipposideros armiger. Next base: position 59,791 of record NW_017731942.1, read on the forward strand.
GGAAAAAAGACTCCTTCCCATATCACACAAGACTGCAAAGGGACTACTTTGGCAGCTACTGAAGTCAACACTTCACTAAGACACGCATCTTAAACTCTGCAGCATGATGGTATATGAAATAAATGAAGAAAAAAACCATAAAAGGCCGGCCGAGTGGTGCGCTGGTTAAGCGCTGGCTTGGGACACTAGCTCTGAGCAGCAGGACCCTGGTTCAGATCCCACATGAGGGCCAGTGATGCTGTGCCCTCTACAGCTAAGATGGTGAACAACAGTTCGACCTGGAGCTGGGCTGCCATAAGTCGCCTGCCACAGCGTAGGCTGCAGCCCCTGCTGCAGTGGGCTGCCATGAGCTACTGTGTGTGGCTGGCAGCCGGCGTGAGCTGCCAAGAGCCCCTGTGAGCGGCCGAACAATGGCCGGCAAGCAACTGCCTTACCCGGGAAGAGCGCAATGATAATACCAACATGGGCCAGTGAATCGATGTCCTCTGCAACTAGACTAAAGAACAAAAAGGACAGCAACTTGTCTGTTCCCCTTCCCCAATTCCCCAACGCTGTTCCCCTCCCCCAATTCCCCAATAAAATCTTTAAAAAAAACTAAAAAAAACCGTAAGAACTTTTAAATTGTATATTCTCCACTATGCATGACAGAACCCTATCAAGATAGTGAAAAGGCAACCCACAGAGTGGGAGAAAATATTTGCATATCACATATGTATGAGGGGATTGCTATCCAGAATATATAAAGAACTCCGACAACTCAACAACAAAATAAACAATTAAAAATAAGGAAAGGGGGGACGGCCAGATGGCTCAGTTGGTTACAGCGTGAGCTCTGAGCAGCAGGGTTGCCGATTCAAATTCCACATGGCCAGTGAACTGCGCCCTCTGCAAGTATTGGGTTGTTGGAAAAGTCATGACATATATTTTCCATGTTTTTCGTTGCAAAAATGTGTCATGACTTTTCCGACAACCCAACAGATTGGAGACAACGACTTGAGCTGAGCTGCCAGTGGGCAGCTGGATGGCTCAGTTGGTTAGAGCACATGCTCTTAACAACAAGGTTGCCAGTTCGACTCCTGCATGGGATGGGAGGCTGCACCCCCCACAACTAGATTGAACATGGAGACTTGACTTGCAGCTGAGCTGTGCCCTCCACAACTAGATTGAAACGACTTGACTTGGAGCTGATGGGTCCTAGAAAAACACACTGTTCCCCAATAAAATTAAAATAATAATAATAATAATAATAATAATAATAATAATAATAAAAGCAATGCAGTAATGGGAGCAAGGACAAATAGCTGAAGGAGCATTTAAAAAATAAATAAATAAATAAATGAAAATAAGCAAAGAAGCAAAGGACTTGGATAGTCATTTTTCCAAAGATATACAAATGGCCAATAAGCACATGAAAAGATGTTCAACATCCTAATCATTAGGGAAGTAAAAGTCAAACCACAAAGAGATACCACTTCATACCCATTAGAATGAGTATTAAAAAAAACCCACAAAAGTTTAACAAGCGTTGGTGAGGACGTGGAGAAATTGAAACCCTTATGCATTACTGGTGCTAAGTAAAATGGTACAGACTCTGTGGAAAAGATATGATGGTTTCTCAAAAAATTAAACATAAAAGTATATCCCCAAGTACATGTTCATTTTATATTTAGTGCAGGAACTATGTGTATACGACTAGAGGCTCCAGTTATACAACAACGTACATAGACCAAATAATTTATTTTCTTCCATTGAGAAATAACTCATTAAAATGCATTAGTTAATAATAACACTGGAAGAATTAAATTAAAAACCAACAGTAACCAACTCATCATCACCTTTGGAGGATGCAAGAGAAACAAGCCATTATTCCATACTGGTAAATACAGGAAAAGAAGCATTTAACCTGTCCCTTCCTGAACAAAATACACCTGACGGGTAATTAAAGATATAATAAGGGAAGCATTTCTACACGCAAGTATTCCAAGGTAATAAATAAACTCACCACTCTACTTTTGCATATGTTTGAAATTTTCCACAATCAAAAATTCAAAAATAAAAACAAAGAGAACTTGGGCCAGCTGAGTGGCTCAGTTGGTTAAGAGCTCGTTCAAGGGTTTGAATTCTGAGCAACAGCGGTTCGAGTCTGGCCCTAGCTGAGCTGCCGCTGAGCTACCAACAGGTGGCAGGATGGCTCAGCTAAAAAAAAACCAAAAAACAAACAAACAAAAAAAACAATAAAGAGAACTTCTTCAGTTCTTTAAATAGCTGGCTACAAAATAAATTAACTTGTTTCAACAGGTACATAAGCAAACACTTGAATTGAAAGCATTATTATATTGTAAAGCTGGAAATAAAACATCTTGGTATAGGTAGCATGAGGAAAGTCCAATTAATACAGCCCCTACGACATGAGCAAATTAACTTCTATGCAAACTTACACATCTTCTTCTACCCGAAGCTGCTGAATATGAGATTTGATTTTCTGTGCTGAAGTTCTTAAGATGATATTTTCTAGGAGGTGGAAATCATCTTGATTAAAGAGTTCACTATTCTCCAGTGGCCCAATGATCTGTGAAGAAGAGCAGAGTGGTCATGGCGGGAATCCACAAGCTATAAAGAAGTCTTCTGTTGCCCTCAGGCTATCTTACAAAGCAAATCACGTGAAAGACCCCAGGCATGTTTCCATTTGAACAAAGTCAAGGAACAAAAGTGAAAACAAAACCCCAATCAACTCATATAGTTACTTACTTATCAATTCCTCAAGTACACAGAATATGGACTTGTATACTTTACAATATTTTTACAGTAAGCAAACTTGGAAGTAAAATAATATCATTCATTAATTCTCACAGAGTATAAATAAATAAGCCAAAATGGAGATGTAGTGTAGACACCAGAGACTTTACTCTCCACGCTGAGGGTTTAAAGTTTGGTATGTTCACCAGAGTCCCATTTCAGTAGCTGCAGATCTCATGAAACAGTCTAAGCCTAAGCCGATTAAATTCCTATGGACTACACAAAGTAAAAATATAGTCCCTGAAGGGATGAATACTTAATGTATCAAAGGCCTCACTGGTTTATGTTCTGAAAGCCACCACAGTCTCACCACCATGCACAATGGTGGGACAAATTAACCAGCAAGAAGGTTCCACACAAGGACGTTCAGGTCAAAAGCAGCAAGCTCCCTTTGAAATAAGGTAGCAGAAATATCATCAGCACTGCATAAGCCCTAATCACCTGTGGAAAAAGAGTGACTCTGTTGGAAGAGCTTACTAGCTTCCCAGGAGAATGCTGCCAAGACTGTTCACTGATCTAATTTGAAGTCAAGCTTGTCTCAGGACAAAATCCTCACCCTTCCATTGCTGATGACTGCCCTCTGTCCCTTCTTCAGCTTCAGGACATCCCTGCAGTACATGGCATGAGACAAAATGAAATCCATTTTGGAAGACTCAAAGACCTCTTTAAAAAGACTGAAATCCATGCCCTAGGAAAGTAATTGTTATTAAGGAAAAGTAATTGTTATTAAACCATACAAATGAATAATCATAAAATGCTCATTTAGTGGAAGGTAATAACTAATTTGAATAATTAACATTATGATGTCACCATTCTCCTTCCCATTTTCCCACCCTCCCACTTATCAAGTAATGCTTATTTCCTTTTCCCATTCTAATATGTGATTGATCAATTGGATAGATCAACTGATCTAGTGTTTTATTCTGCATTTTAAAATCTTGCTAATTTCATGTGAGAGCCTTTTTTCTAACTGAAACATCATTTTATAAGAAATTTTAAAACTACAAAACACTTAGTAAAAAGTATGTAACATATAAATGAATAAACATAGGCTTATATTGGAAATACATCAAGACATAAGCCTGTAATTCATTAAGTGGCTTAAGTCTCGGTTTTTTGCTCTATAAACAAATCAAAGATTGTCTTTTAAAAACTATGCAAAACAAATGGTTTTGTGCTTATAACATACATGAACTTATATCATGCACATCTTGAAATCTAGCAAATTTAAAAGCAATAAAGGGAATGTGGCAGAATTGTTATTTCTTGGAAAGACTCTTCCAACTTAAAAACAAGAAACCCTGAGACTCCAAACTAAAACCACAAGTCCTGATCACAATGAACAAGGTGTCTGTCCTGGGAGTGGACTTCCATGGTAGATAGCAGGGAGGGGCCTCACGCAGGCACAGACTCACCCCGACGGAGAACTGCCCCATGTCCGCGCCTGCCGCCAAGGCCTCCGCAGTCTCCTCCTTGGCCATTTTGGTGATGAAATTCTTAGCAGAACTGGAGGTCTGCGTTTGGAGAGCTGCCCAGATTGCTCTGGAGATCTGAGTGTTCTCATAACTTACATCTTCACTAGGATTATTGATCACACTTATTCTAACATTGTTACTGGATTTCTATTTACAAAATGGGAAACAAGGGTTATATGGTAGATGTTTTGAACTTAAAAAGCAGCATTAATATTAGTAATATTCCATAAATAGCAAGTAATACCTCCCTTAAAAAGTTTTTAGTTCTCCTCTGCATACAGAATGAAATTAAAATGCTATAAGCAGGCATTCAAACCCTTACATGAATTGACCCCCAGCCTACCTTTTCCACTTCATTTCTTATCATCCCTGTAAATACACCATCAGAGTCCTAAACTACTCCTCCCGCCCCCCACACTTTGTGTTCTTCTAAGACACATCATGCCTCACATTGGCATGTGAACAACACATACACCCATCTTTGCTTCCTTAAGTCCCAACCACTCTTCAGGGCTCTGCTCAAACACTTTTTCATTCACATGGCCTTTCTAGATTTCTAGCAGCAATTAATCTCTTCCTGGGTAAAAAGACAAGAGCCCAGGTGGGAGAAGATATGTGGGACCCAAAAAAACAAAAAAGGGCTCGTATCAAGATCATTAAGCAACAGAAATTCATACTTATATATATCTAAAGACATGTGCAAGAATATTCTTATAATAGCCCCAAACTAGAAACAACCCAATTGTCTATCAAATATACTAAACAAACAAACAGAGCTTTGTGGTATAGCCATGATACAATACCACATAATGAAAAAGAACTAACTACCACTATTTGTAATATCATGGATAAATCTCAAAAAACGTTGAGTAAAGAAACTAAACACAAACAAATATATAGTATTAGAGTCCATTTAAATAACATAATAAACAGGTATATGCTATGACATAAAAAGAGGGAAAAGGCAGGGGAATGATGGGGCCACAAGCAGGGAGGGTTTTCAGGAACCTGAGACGTCTCTTTACCTGGAAGGTGGTCACATGGGTGTGTTCACTTTGGGACACTATGTACCCTATGATCTGTGCACTTCTTTTGTACCTATATTTTACTTCCATGAAAATATTTATAATACTTAAAATATTCAATTCTCCCTCTCTTGTTCTCCCACTCTCCCACCACTTGAGCATTTATCAATTTTAGAGTGCCTAGTACATATACCTACCATCCTTCACTACAACTACCCCAGATTTAACTTTGAATTCACCACAGCATGTAGGCTGTTTCCTCAGACAATAAGGCATGCAGCTTGTTAGTGAAGTTGAAATCGCCTGGATATTTCAGAAAGCCTCCCTGTGGGACACAGGGTGCCAAAGAGACACGAGAGGGGAGTGAAATGCGGAAATGCTCATTAAAAGGAATGAAACATCTCATTCTCTGACAATGACATTCTCTAAAGGAGTCAGTGTCTTGTCAACCATTCAGCATTGTCATCCACTCAAGTTCTACAATCTGCACTGCACGTCTGTTAGAATGCCTGTGTGTGCATCCCTGTGTGCCCAGATCTATCGCTATCAACGTGCGTTCACAGTGTCCCCACACCCGGATCCCCTCAGCGTAAGGCACCTGTCTCTCCTGTACAATACCAACACAATCTTCATAGCATCTCTGCAGCTAGAACACAAGCAGTCATACAATAAAAACCTGTCTCTGATGAACATCTCCTATTTTTCCCTCTAAAAGAATCTACTCCCTTAAACAAAGCTAGAATATTGCAGTCTTCTCTGTTTACATACTAGCTACAGACCTCTGAAAAAACAATGCCCTTTTCCCTCAAGCACTAAGACAGAAGGACTCGGGTCTCCCCACCAGAACAAGCGTGTCGGCACACAGATGCTCATGTGCAAAATGGCAGACTCAAACAAAGATACAGAATGAAGTTGTAGACACTTGCCTGATGTTTAATAGCATCATACAATAATTGCCTTCCAGAAGGGCTATCAAAATCCCCAACAATCCAAAAAGTTACTGGCCTAATAAAAGAATCATCTGTAGAAAAACAAAACAACATATTGAGTTGGAGGGAAGAAGCACATTCTACAAGTATGTTTCAATACTGTTATTAAGCTAAATAATCTCTGAAAACCATGCAAAAAATGAAAAATGACAGGTTAATAAGGATACAAAGCAGAAGTAGTGAAACTTCGATACTAGAAAGAAAGTAGGGTAACCTTCCATGTGGCTTAATTATAAACCAGGAACATGCACATATTAATATATTAATTCTATTATGGTTTGGGCAGCTGTTAGCATGTAAAATGAAAAAGAGCCTCTGAACGTGTGGGTAACATAGTCTTTAATTATATTAATTTGTAACTTTCTGAAATATAATTCTTTGCAAACATTTATACAAAATTTATCTGCATGGATAAATTATCTACTGTTACCCACAGGTTCCAGAAACAACCCAATAAAGGGTCAAAAAATTCTGAATTATAACAGTGCCTGAAATAAGATAATTAAGAAAAAGAACAGAACATTCTGATATTTAAAGTTACCATAGATTTCCTTGGAAGACATTCCTGAAAAAGGTAAAGGAAAAAGAGCAGAAGAGAAGAAAATGTCATTTCTGTAATTATTGTCTACTACCAGAGTCAGATTCTAATAACACCTAACAGGAGCTCCTGTGAGCTCCTTAGCCCACTAATATTAGCACTGTCCCAATGCCCCTCAGGGCCAACTTCTTTGAGGGGTCAAATGGAGTAATTGACCGTACTTACATACACAAAAAGTGCCAAAAAAAAAAAATGCAGACACATTGTTAGAAAGGAAAAAACTATTAAAATTGTAATAATATATACCGATAACAAAAGATGAATACAAGTCACGTTTGACTTCTGCAACCACAAGAGGTGCTCAAAGTGATTATGATTATCATCAGCATAATTTTAATACAGTTTTTTCCTTTCCTTTCTTAAAATGTGTATACATTTTTTTGGCACCCTCTGTATATGGGAAACCAGAAATTCTTTCTGGGAGATTACAGTGGGGATGAAAACATCTACCTTAAATGACAATCAGTGCTTTGAAAGGGTACTATGTGCGACCAGAGGGGAAAAGCATCTGTCTGCCATTAAAACGATATCATTTCACACAATCTTAGTCTAAATAAATAACTCTACAAGAAAATCAGTTTTAAAATTTACACAAGTATTTCTAGAACCAACTTTATCTCAAAAAAACCAACCCTATGTTGTTATTGAAAAGGCAAGTCAAGCCAATTTTCAATCCATTGACCCATTTTTACATCATAAATGTTTTCCCATTTTGAACCATAAAAAACTTTTCCCTTGACTTTAATATTTAATATAAAATTGATAAAGACAACATTTAAATTTTCAAAAACATATAAAGAATTAAATTTTAAATAGATATTTTCTACACTCAAATCATTATAAGAATAAAATAAATTATGGAGCCTGTCTCCCAACAGACACTAACAATTAAATTTTTTGCAAATATTTAAAAAAAAAAAATGTTGAATCCAAGATAAGCCTGGAATGTATTACCTTTCTTTGTCAGATAGTTCATACTATTGGCTATCGCAGCAGTCTTGCCTTGGAAATCCAAGGTAGTAAATCTAGCATAATCATCCACAAAAAAGTTATCTGGAAAACAAATTAAAGTAGATTTGTAATTAATATCCCTAAAATCAAACTAATGTTAATTAATATTCAACTGGTAATCTGATATAACCATAATACAAGTTTTGTAAAAATGCATGAGTGAAATAGTTTCATGTTTACTGAACAACTTTTTCCCCCACTGACTCCATCCCATTTATCACGTTGTAAGACACCAAGTTAATAAAACTGTATGTATTTCATATAACTCATATATGTAACATATGTGTCATTTTGATGGTTTAAATTTATCCTATTCCCACTTCTATCACTGTACAACTAGAGAATGATCTCTTAAAGAGATGCCCTTAACTTCATCTCTCCCTCCTGTCCATCCACCACAGTAAACTCTCCCCTATCCTGTTGGGGGGGAGAGGGAAGGAGTGGAATGAATGGGAGGAAAAAAATATAAGAAAACTCTCACTTTGGTTTTTCATGTGTCACAATATGTGTTTAGCCCTAACAGAAACAAAAAGTCATTTTCAGATATGTGTCTTCTCTGATTAGCGCCCACTGGCAATGCTCTAATTATTCATTTTGCCCTCAGGTTACTCTCACTAAAATTCCAGTTCATCAAGTTACTCCCTTGCTCTAAACTCCCCAGTAATTTCTTCCTACTTACAAAATGGTCTCTGGCCTCGTACCATAAGCGCCCTGTCTCCAGTAATGTCGCCAGTCTTACGCATTATTACACCCCAACCCAGACGCCATTTTTCTCTGACTGTCCTCCCAGTTCAGCTTGCTTGCCCCACTCCCATCTGTCTGTTCACCCACTCACCCACCTAGCCTTTCATTCACCAAGGCACACGAAGGGCCTACTGTCCGTTCAGTCAACAGTCTGGTAAAGGAAAGCACCAGTAAATCGGATGGACCCAGCCTATGCCATCATGCGTGGGTGGAGAGGACACAGCATAGCCTTTAAACAGTACTACCGTCTAAAAACGCCCCAGGACAGCAAGGACCAGAGCAGCGTGGGGTGGAGCTATGACCTCTGGGCCCAGAGAGTACCCGCTGCTCCCTCTCTGAGATTCCCAACGCTCAGCGGCAGACTGCAGTTCTGGCACCGTGGACTAGCACATTTCATAGCAATGACCGCGGTGCTCAGTGGAGAAAGGCATCCAACACACAAAACTGTTCCTGTGCTCCTTATTCATGCGTACTCCAAAGATAACCATTCACAGTTAATTTAAATGAAAACAACAAACACTCAGGACACAGACTCATAACACTATCTGCCTGGAGAAAAGTTAAACCAGGCTGTGAAGAAAGAATTGCAGTTCAGTTCTACTTTCTTTTTCAAGTATAAACATATATGTGCATTTTCCTGTGCCTACAAGAAAAGGAATTCAGTTTCAAGTTAATTTAGAGATAGTTGCCATAAAGTAACAACCATAAACAGACCTATATATTCATCATTCTCAACTACAACAACAAATCCACTTAGTTTTGGCTTCGCCAGCACACATTATCTTTTCTCCTCCAGTGAGGTTTTCTTGGGCAAATGATGAAAGCTCTATCTTATTTCCAGTTGTTTGCTAAAGTGGCCTTCAGAATCTCAGTGGAACGCAAAAGGAACAAACTGCATCTGGGCTTAACATATCTACCTCTTAAACGGTATTTCTGTTGAAACAACCCAGGGATCCATCAACTGAGGAACAGATAAGCAACTGTGCAATATCTATAGAGTGGAATACTAATCAGCCATAAAGATGCATGAAGTGCTGGGACAAGCTACAACATGGATGAACCTGAAAAACATTCTGCTAAATAAAAGAAGCCAGTCCCAAATACTTCTCATTATATGAAATATCCAGAATAGAAAAATCCACAGAAACAGAAACTAGATTAGTGGTTGCTGAAGGATAGGAGAAAAGAGAAATGACTACTAATGGATACATCATTTCTTTTGGGGTGATGTTAATATTCTAAAATTAGATAGTGGTAATGATCGCACAACTTAAAAAATATACACTTTAAAAGTATACACTTTTAATAGACTATTTTATGGCATGGCACTATTCCTTAATTAAGCTTTATTTTTTAGAAAGGCATGCTTATGTTCTCAGAGTAAAACTACCTATCTGTTGACATTATTGCTGCCTGATTCCAGGAGGATGAAGAAAAGATAACTGCTTAAGAGCTTTATGACTAAGAAAGTCAACAATACAGATATGTTTTATCATTTAATGTCGATTTAGTTGGCATTTAAAAGGCACTGAATATTTTTCAAAGTTTATCCAGGAAGAATTTCTCTCCTTTTGGAGGAAACTCCTGTGAATTTAGAAGCATGTATTATAAACTCAAGGTGCAATGAGTTTAAACATAAAATTGTGTCACAAACTTGGGTTATTTTCTGAATAGGAAAACCCAGTAAATGCAAAGATTCTGAAGGACAAACCAAAAACAACCCAAAGTTGTACGTGAAACACTTCTTACTGGTCGTTGTTAAGTCCAGGTATTCTCGCTCAGCTGTCAAAATCCTAGAATTGATTCGTGGAACAACATTTGGCTGATTCATAATATACTCTACCACATCTTGGTCATGGGACAGTTCACCCTGAAAAAAGAAACAAGACAGAGTTGGATAAGTGTTAAACAAATGTGATCAAAAATCATTTATGAGAAACTAAGAAATCATTAACTTTATAATATCTTCTTATGTCCTCATAACAGCTAAGAACAGCAGTTGCCACGTTCCAGATCCCACTATTGCCAAGCACAGCTTGGTACATTATGAACAGTATCACTAACTCTTTCAACAACGTGAGGCAGATGTTACTAACATCCAGTTTAAAGATGAGGAAGCTGTGGCACAGAAAGGTTATAGTATAGCTGACTCAAAGTCACAGAGCTGATGATACGTGAGTAAGAAATGCAAATCCAGGTGCATCTGATCTCTCCACATACCACTGTGCTTCCCCAGAAAAAAGCAAGCTCTACAAACTAGTTAAGAGTTAACACAAACAGAAATCCATTCTGAATTCTGCTTATTATTGTTGGCTTCTCTCCAAAGAAGAAAGCCAAATGCATTCTGTCAAGCAGTTAATATACTTTGTTACAAAAAATCAACCCAAGCGTTTTTCAGTATCAGGAATCCAAGTAACCCTACATTTCCAGAGTCACAATTACACTAGGGGAATGAGAAATCATTTATCACTTATTCTTCCCTTTTGTATTATACCTCTCATATTATAGAAACATGTGTACAGTTAACCCTTGAATAAAACAGGTTTGAACTACACAGGTCCACTTATATGTGGTTTCCTTTTCAATAAATACTGTAAATGTATTTTCTCTTGCTTATGATTTTCTTAATAACATTTTTTCTCTAGCTTACTTTATTATAAGAATACAGTAAATAATACATACAACATACAAAATATGTGTTAACCAACTGTTTATGTTATTGGTAAGGTTTCCAGGCAAAATAGACTATTAGTAGTAAGTTTTGGGGAGTCAAAATTTATATGTGGATTTTTTACTGCATAGGAGGTCAGCACACCTAACACCTGCATTGCTCAAGGGTTAACTGCAGTTTCTTGTAAAAGAAAAAAAGAAAGAGGAAGGAAGGAAGGAAGGAAGGAAGGAAGGAAGGAAGGAAGGAAGGAAGGAAGGAAGGAAGGGAAGGAGGGAGGGAGGAAATGTATTCCAAGGAGGAAAAACTCAGAGTTCCACACCTAGACATAATTATGAAGTGTCCAAAGTGAAAGGGGATCCTGAAAGATGCTGAAATCAACCAAAGAGAGGATCATGAAAACAGGGAGAGAGAAGAGACTTATCACCCGATCCTATAGACACAATCCTCAGTGGGATTAACTGCTGATTTCTCAAGAGAAATCACAGAAATCAAAAGGCAGTGGAATTATATATTCAAAGTGCCGAAAGGACCGCCAACCAAGAATTCCATACCCAGGCAAATTATTGTCCAAAAATTAAGGGTAAATGAACATATTCCCAGATAAACAAAAACAGAGAATTTCTCACTGGCAGGTCTAACCTATAAATACTAAGGTGATTCCTTTAGGCTAAAATGAAAGAACACAAGACAATTAACTCAAATCTACATAAAAAGTTAAGAGCATGAGTAAAGGTAAACACATAGGTAAATATAAAGAGTATAAATATATTTTTTTCTCTATGACTCTTTTTTTCTACTTCAATTAAAAGACAACTATAAAATAAGGCAACAGTTATAAATCGATGCTGATTGGCATATTATATGAAAAGATGTAACCTGTATGACAATAACAACATAAATTAGGGGCTAAATAGAGCAACAGAAGAGCAAAGTTTTTCTCTACTATTGAAATTAAGTTGGTATAAAAACTTTAACAACTATATAAATGCTAATAAAAAGGATTATACACCATAACAAAGTGGAGTTTACCCCAGGAATTCAAAGTTAAGTCAACACATAAAACCAACCAACAGGGGCCGGCCGAGTGGCGCGATGGTTAAGAACTGGCTTGGGACGCCAGAGGGCCCCGGTTCGGATCCCACATATGAGGGCCAGTGACACTGCCCTCCACAGCTAAGATGCTGAACAACAGCTCGACCTGGAGCTGGGCTGCCATGGGTTGCCTGCGACGGCATAGGCTGCAGCCCCTGTGGCAGTGGGTTGCCATGGGCTACCGTGTGTAGCCAGCAGCCAGCGTGAGCGGCCAGCAGCCGCAGTGAGCGGCCATCCAGAAGCCGGCGACTGATGTGCCTCGCCCAGGAAGAGTGCAATGATGGAGCCAACTTGGGCCAGTGAAGCAACGTCCTCCACAACTAGACTGAAGAACAAAAGGACAGCAACTTGTCTGTTCCCCTTCCCCCGATTCCCCAGCGCTGTTCCCATCCCACAATTCCCCAATAAAAATCTTAAAAAAAACAAACAAAAACAAACAAAAAAACATTTGAGCTTTTAAAGAACCCCACCAAATAGTGAAAAGATAAATCATGAAATACGAGAAAATATCTGAAAATAATATATAAGTGATTAGTATCCAGAATACATAAATAATTCTTACAGCTCAACAATTTAACAAAACAAGTAACCCAGTTAAACATGGGCAAATCATTTGAATAGACATTTCTCCAAAGAATATATAAATAAATGGTCAATAAGCACAGGAAACAATGCTCAACAGCATTTGTGTTTGAGTAATACAAATCCAAACACAGTGAAACACACACCACACCCACTAGGCTATATTTAAGGAGACAGACAAGATAAGTGCTGGCTGGAATGCCAAACAAGTGGAGCCTGGGTACACTGCTGGTAGGAATGTTGAATGGTGCATCTGCTTTGGAAAACAGTCTGGTAGTTCCTCAAGCTGCAATTCTACTACTAGATATATATGCAGTACAACTTATACATAATTTTTTATAGCAGCATTATTCATTAGTAGCCAAAAAGCGGAAACAACCGATGAATGGATAAATAAAATATGCTATATCCATTCAAGGGACTGTTATTTAGCCATGAAAAGGAATGAAGTACTGACACATACTCCGACAAGGATAAACCTTGAAAACGTTATGCTGAATGAAAGAAATCAGTCACAGAAGGCCACATATTGCATGACTCTATTTATATAAAATGCCCAAGCCAGGCAAACCCATAGAGAGAGAAAACAGATTCGTGGTTGCCAGTGGGTTCGATATGGGAAAATGGAGAGTAGCTCCTACTGGGGTCGGGTTTATTGGGGGAGTGATGATAACGTTCTGAAATTACACAGAGGTAATAGCTGCATAACTCCATGTATTTACTAAAACCCACTGAATAGTCCACTTTAAAAGGTTGAGTTTTATGGCATGTGAGTTACATCTCAATAATAATCATATTTGTATATAATAATTTAACCTTTTCCAAGTCAAAATTCCTTACAAGTAGAACAAATGTGTCCTAGAATGGCTAACTTCTTAAGCATTTTTAAAATAAAATGTAATCCTGAAACCAATAAAATTAGCTATTTCAAAAACAATGTAGAGAAAGTCTCATGACTATTTTCATTACAGTTGAAGTTGCTGGGAGTGTGCAAATCATTCTGAGTGGTTTACAGAAAACAGTGATACTTAACGAATTTTATTGTCTACTACAGAGACTACAAAAATGTAAGTAAACCTTCAAAGACCACTCACCAAGTACACTGCTCTCTGGAAGAAGGTTGTGGTCTCCAGGATTTTGTGCATTGTGATGGTTTCCAATTCATCAGGATCTAGCTGGTCCTTTTCCAAGGGCATCCCGTTGAACAGAACAACAGGCAGTAGGCCAACTCCAGTCTGCTCATAGTAGGCCCTTGCTTCCTAAAACACAAGGGACCACAAACAGCACATTTTGGTCCTTCAAAATGGAACGAAGCACATTTTTCATACATATATATTTTTTTCCACACACACACAAAAAATCAACAGAAATATAGTCACCAAGAAATAACTACACAAATTTCCTTTTAAACATGTCATAGTTAATATCCTACTGGGTAAATGTGAAGTTAAGTTACGAAGTTTTTATAAAAACACAAAACCATGCAAATTAGGAAGTGGTGTGGGGGTAGGGGTTGGGATAATTTTAGGCATTCAGTCTACCAAACCTGAATTACATATACTGTAGCCCAAACTACAACAGACTTTTGGGCAGTGATGGAGGCATTCTATTCTTGCTGTACAATGCAGTAGCCACTAACCACTTTGGCTAGTAAGTATTTGAAATCAATTAATTTCCATTTTAAAAGTCACATGTGGCTAGAGGCTCCCATAATGGGCAGCACTACATTAGATTGACATAAATTATTAGCGCTCCTGAGCAGATATCCTGAGAAGAAATGTTTACATCCAATTCTAAATGTAAAAAGGTCCATGTCACTTTAAAAAATTTTTAAATTAAATTAAAAATAAAATAAAATAAAATTACATCTACAGAAAACAAAACAAGATTGGTGAGGAAACAGTGCTCAAAAACTGCTCTACAATATACTGAGTTCAATCTTTTTCCTTCTGCAGGACAAAAGAGGTTCTTTGGCAGGCAAATGCCAGGCCAACAAAATGGCAAATATATCTGAGATGAATACGTCTATTTTTTTCCTGTCACTTTTCCCTGTCAACATAGGTCTATTCCCCAGATATCAACCACAGACCCAAGACTAAGTTTTCAGAGTAAAACTATATTACTACACAAGATATTAAAGAGTTCCTTAAAACTTTCTTGTTAAACATCATGTAACTGATATTTTCTGAAAATAGCAGAATTTTTTTACATGTAACCTTTCTATTTTTTTTTTATATATATATATTTTTTAGCTGAGACATCCTGCCACATGTTGGCAGCTCAGTGGCAGCTCAGCTCGGGCTGGGAATCCAATCGGCGACCCTTTTGCTCAGAGCTCGCACTCTTGAGGAAGTGCTTAACCAACTGAACCACTCGGCCAGCCCAGACATGTAACCTTTTTAGATAGTACAAATAAAGTTGTTCAACTGGGTTAACTAATACCAGTCCTCTGCCACAGACTGTTTAGTTTCTAGTCGGATCCAGCCACAGAACTAACTGATGGTACAGACCTATCTGAGGGACTAAATACAGCACTGGCAGAAAGGCCCTCTATGTTGATTTCTGCCGTTTCTCTACATCATTGTTTAAACTTTTAAAATTTGCACTCCCAAAATCTTAACCATGTTAATTCTGTTCTTTGACATCTCAACTGTTTCAAAGAAGTTCATGAAAATTCAACTTTAATATACTTTGAGCTTTGAAAATCATTTACCCAGCAAAACTCTAAGAATTAGAAAGCCCATATTCTAATTCAGGTGACAATAAGAATTAAGTAACATTGGTTGTCTCTAGAAATAGCAATGAGTGCAAGTCAGGAGTGGGAGGAATATATTTTGACTATACAGCCTTCATTCTCACAACTTGTAAACAGTTTACCAGACCAAATAACAGAACAACCCAATTATCAAAGAGCCAAGTTTAAAAATTACATGTGAGAATTTCAAACAACTGATCACTAAAAATGTTAATTATAAATAATTTTAAAACATTAATTACAGTCAAAGTCTATGAATGAGCCACTCACAAATGATAACTGAGATTAATAAAGATTCAGAGTTAACAGCCAAATGCAAAATGTTTGCATGTATAAGGGAAACATTCTTACCTACCATAATCTTATTGGCTTTGAAAGATATACACATATCAGACTATAGTCTCTTCAGTTTAAACATTCCACTTTGTATTGCCGTTTTAAAAATAAACACTTCTTTCACATATCAGAAATAGAAAATATCATAGCTTCATATTTATAACAAAAGGTACAGATATTTATAAGTGTAATAACATTTGCTAATGTTATTACATTAGCAATAACATTCTTCCTTTCCAAAAAAATCTAGTTGGGGGGCTTTTGGTGTAGGGGTACAACTACAATTTTAAAAATCTTACTAAATCACTCGATTCTTAGAACCTCATAGATCCTTAAGATTATATGTCTACTCAAATAGTTAGAAAATTAAGCAATATAAATAATACGATCTCTTTACACGGGAAGGGCCGCTAACCAGTACAGATGAAGAAAATGGCCAAGTATGGGAACGACTGAGGGGCTAGGTCAGTGACACTCCCATTTCATTCTTCAGCAAAATAACGATTTCAATACATAAAAAACAAGTAAAAATACCCCTTTTCCGAACTTGCCCACTATATTTAATACTTTTCAAGCTAATATTTTTTATATAGCAATAGTCTACAATAAAAAGGCAATTTCAGGGCCGGCCGAGTGGCTCAGTTGGTTAAGAGCTCGCTCAAGAGTTTGAGCTCTGAGCAACAGCGGCTCAAGTCCAGCCCGAGCTGAGCAGCCGCTGAGCTGCCAACAGGTAGCAGGATGGCTCAGCTTAAAAAAAAAAAAAAAAGGCGATTTCAGTAGGATAAGAGAAAATTAGAATTAAACATTTTCCAAATGTCAAATCTGAGAAAATTCCATTAATTCCTTTGAATATTTGGTATTTCCAAAGTGGCCCTTCTTTTCTTTTATTTCACCTTTTCTATTTCTACAGAGTACTACTCTTGCTGTTTGTGAAAAATGTGAAAAAAAATCAGTGGGTGTCCACATTGATATTTTATTCAAAAACACATAAAGGTAAATGAGTGAACAGAAGGCTGCGATACAACAATGAAACCATTTTCAGTCTAAACTGTCGACCCCATGACCAGCTTCATCTCCATACCTGACTTAATGGACCCTAACACAAGGAGAAATAACACGAAAGCAGGAGTGATGTCAGCATCATGGCTGAATAAGATGCCCCTTGTTGGTGTCCCTCCCACAACAACAATTTGACATCCATCCACGGACGAAAGTGTCTTGGGGAGAGCTTTGATATGAAGCACCATACACCAAATTCCTATCACCCACCCGTGCATCAGGTGATAGGCATATAGACCTTGATTCTGGCTGTGGACCCTGGTTGGTCCATGGATGGCTCTAGCCCTCTTGGCTACAGCCTGGAAACCCCTGGGGAAAATGTCTTAGGCAATCACCCATGGATAAGAGAGCCTTTGTGGACATCCAGGTTTCCAGCAGAGAAGTTTCAGAACACTGTGGGTGCAAACAACTGCAAGTTTGGACACACTTAAAGGTAAGAGGGGCAGTCCGACTCTCCCCCATCATCCCTCCTCCAAGGCAGTACAGTTCAGGGCCAAAAGAGATCTTTTGGGCCCCTGACTCTCCTGCAGGGGAAATGAGAGCAAGTGAATATGCACCCAGCTTCCCCGCTGTCTAGGACACTGCCAGAGAGGGTCATTTCTCTCACCCCACTCAGAGTACCAAATTCTGAGCTCCATATCGGGATGGGAAGAGGCTGGAGGGACAGCAGACAGTGCTCTCGAGGGCAGTTAAGAGGGGTGGATCCTGGGCCAACCGAGTGGCTCAGTTGGTTGTTGGAAAAGTCATGATGTATTTTTTCTATGTTTTTTGTTACAAAAATGCATCATGACTTTTTCCAACAACCCAATATATGAGCCTGCAAGAGATTCATTGCAGCTTTAAGGACACACACAAGCTCAATGTGAAGAGATAAAAAAAGATAGTCTATGCAACTAGAAACCAAAAGAGAGCAGGGATAGCTATACTTGTATCAGACAAAATAAGAGTTTAAGACAAACACTGTAACAAGAGAAAAAAAGTCATTATATAATGATAAACAGTTAAGATGTAACTATCATGAATATATATGCACTCAACATTGAAACACCTAAATAATATTAAGCAAATACTAATAGATCTCAAAAGAGAAATAGACAACAATACAATATCAGTAGGGGTGATCAACACCTCACTTTCAACAATGGATAAATAATCCAGACAAAGCATCAATAAGGAAATGTTGGAATTAAACTATACTTTAGATCAAAGGACCTAATAGACATTACATAACATTTAATCCAATAGCAGCAAAATAAAATTCTTCTCAAGCACCCAAGTAACATCAAAAAATCAATTGCAGGAGGAAAGCTGGAAAATTCACAAGTATGTGGAAATTAAACAACACACATCTCCACAACCAATGGGTCAAGAAGAAATCAAAAGGAAAATAAAAAATATCTTGAAACAAACAAAAAATGGAAACACAGTATACCAAAACTTACGAGATGCAGCAAAATCTATTCTAAGAGAGAAGTTTATAGTAATACATATCTATATTAAGAAAAAAGGAGATCTAAGATGACGGAGTAGATAAACACTGTGCCTGCTTCATTCCATGAACACATTAAAATTACAACTAAATTACAGAACAATCAACCTGGAGAACCATCTGAAGTCTGGCTGAACAGAAGCTTTATAACTAAGACTATAAGGAAGAAGCCATGTCAAGACTGGTAGGAGGAGTGGAGACATGAAACAAGCTGGCCCCAAACCTCCATGCGGCAGTTGAGAACTGGGAGGAATATCTTTGCCACAGAGGTTCCCCCAAAGAAGCGAGGGATCCCCGTCCCCCATACCAGGCTCCCGAGCCTGGAGTACTAATGCTGAGAAGAGGAGCCCCCACTAAATCTGGCTGTGAAAAACAGTAGGGATTATGACCATCAGGGTGAGATGGAAGGCTGTGGGAAATCCAGACATCCTCTTAAGTGGCCCGCACAGACTCTCATGTTTGCAGGCACTCACTCTGGGCTCCAGTGGAGGGATGATGACTCCAGAGGCATGGGAGGCATACAGGGGACAGATTGAGTTGTGTGGCTTTGGGGCAGGGCTGGAGTACAGTCATCATTTTCCCTGTGTGGGGTCAATCTCCTATGCAGCCTGTAAGCGGGCGCCATTTTTCCTGTGTTGAGCCCTATCCCCACCACAGCCAAATCTGAATCTGATTGGCCTGGTGAGCTCTGCTGCTGCTGGCTCACTGGGACCCAGCCCTACACCTCCAGCAGCCAGCTCCACCCACACTGCATGCATTCTTGAAAAACTATCAGATTTCACAGGCCTCAAGTGGGCAGTGACAGGCCTTGGTGTGCTCTGAGACTTTTGCTGAGTAGCTCCAGGCTCAGCACTGGCACTAAATCAGAGTCTACATTAACCTGGTGACCACAACTCTTCCTACTCTAGTGAGTCCGTGGGGACCCTACCTCACCCAACTTGTGTACCGCACAAGGCTTTATCTGTGCCTAACCCTTAAGGAGGCCGGCAAATGGCAGCAGGCCTCAGGGTGTCCTGGCTTTTTGCAGAGCTACCCCAGGCCTGGTACTAGTGGTAGCTGTCCTAGGTTTGCAGTGTGTCCTTTCCTATGTACCTCCAACTTTAGCACAGGTAGTAAACAACCATACCTCCTACCAGGTGGTAGCTGGCCAGTCACAGGCAGTGGGTGACCTGGGCCTGCACCAGAGCCCATTCCAAGAGGCCCCAGAGCCACACAATTAGAGGCTGGCTTCAGGCCCCAACAGAACTCTGCTCAATTAGCCCCATGAGTGGCTCACATGAAGGGCAGTCTCAACAGGCACCCGAGCCCACTAGGTGAATTCCACTCAGTGGATGAAGCTCCCCACACACACACACACACACAGCAGCCTGTAAGCTGTGAACATGACCAAACCCCATAGCCAATTAGCCTGAGGGTCAATACCACCTACTGACTACAGCAATCAAGGCTCAACTATAACAGGAGAGCACACACAACCCACACAAGAGACACCCCTGGTTCAACTGGAGCAAGTGACCAGGGAGACTGTGCCAGGGCCCCACAGGGCACCTACTACATAAGGCCACCTGCTCACAACTGGGAGACATGGCAAATCTACCTAATACATAGAAACAAACACAGAGAGGCAGCCAAAATGAGGAAACAAAGAAATACATCCCAAATGAAAGAACAGGAGAAAATTCCAGAAAAAGGACCAAAAGAAATGGAGGCAAGCAACCCACCAGAGACAGAGTTCAAAACAATGGTTATGAGGATGTTCAAGGAACTCACTGAGAACTTCAACAGAAAGATAGCAAGCATGAAACAGGGCACAGAAACCATAAAAAAGAACCAGTCTTAAGTGAAAAATAAAATAACTGAAATGAAGACTGCACTAGAAGAAATTACCAGGAGACTAGATGAAGCAGAGGATCCAATCAGCAATTGGGAAGACACAGTAGCAAAAAACACCAATCGGAACATCAAAAAGAAAAAAGAATCCAAAAAAATTAGGATAGTTTAAGAGACCTCTGAGACAACATCGATCATAACAACATTCACATCATAAGGGTACCAGAAGGAAAAGAAAGAGGGCAAGGGATTGAGAATCTATTTGAAGAAATAATTACTGAAAACTTTCCTAACCTGGCAAAGGAAGTAGACATACAAGGCCAGGAAGTGCAGAGAGTCCCAAACAAGATGAACCCAAACAGACCCACACCAAGACACATCATAGTTAAAATGGCAAAGTTTAAAGACACAGAGAGAGATTCCTAAAAGCAGCAAGAGAGAGGCAACTAGCAACTTAAAAGGAAGCCCCCATAAGAATGTCAGCTGATTTCTCAACAGAAACTTTGCAGGCCAGAAGGGATTGGCAGAAAATATTCAAAGTGATGAAAAACAAGGAACTACAACCAAGATTACTCTACCCAGCAAGGCTATCATTTAAAATCAAAGGACAGATAAAGAGCTTCCCAGACAAGAAAAGGCTAAAGGAGTTCTTCACCACCAAACCAGTATTACAAGGAATGTTAAAGGGACTTTTTTAAGATGAAAAAAATCAAAAGTATGAATAATAAAATGGCAATAGCTCCATATCTATCAAAAATTACTTTCAATGTAAATGGGTTAATGGCTCCAATCAAACGACATAGGAGAGCTGAATGGATAAGAAAACAAAACCCTTACATATGCTACCTACAAGAGACTCACTTCAGATTGAAAGACACACAGAGATGGAAAGTAAAGGGATGGAAAAAGTTATTTTATGAAAATGGAAATGACAACAAAAACAAAAAAAAAGCTGGAGTAGCAATACTTATACCAGACAAAATAGACTTTAAGACAAAGGCTATAACAAGAAATAAAGAAAGACCCAGTAATCCCACTTCTGGGTATTTATCCAAAGAAACCCAAAATACTACTTCGAGGGGACATGTGCACCCATACGTTCATTGCAGTATTGTTTGTAATAGCCAAGATGTGGAGGCGGCCTGGGTGTTCATCAATGGATGAATGAATAAAGAGGAGGTGGTACATATATACAACGGAATACTGCTTGGCAAGTGAACGGAATGGGTCCTTGCCATCTGCAGTGGCATGGATGAACCTGAAGGGTATTGTACTAAGTGGAGTATATAGATAGAGAAAAACAGATGCAGTGTGATTTCACTTACACATGGAATCTAAAGAACAAAATAAAAACAGAAACAAACTCATAGACACAGAAAACATTTTGATGGTTGCCAGATAGGCGGGGTGCTGAGGGTGTAAGTGACAATGGCGAAGGGATTAAGAAATACAAACTGGCAGCCAGCTGAGTGGCTCAGTTGGTTAAGAGTGCAAACTCTGAGCAACAGGATCACCAGTTTGATTCCCACATGGGCCAGTGAGCTGCACCCGAGCTGAGCTGCTGCTGAGCTGCCAATAGGTAGCAGGATGGCTCAGTGGTTAGAGCATGCACTCTTAGCAACAAGGTTTCCGGTTCAACTCCTGCATGGGATGGTGGCTACGCCCACCTGCAACTAAT
>NW_017731942.1:83030-102944 GCF_001890085.2 Hipposideros armiger
CGCTGTTCCCATCCCCCAATTCCCCAATAAAGAAATCTTAAAAAAAAATAAAATAAGTCACGGGTATATAATATACAACATAGGGAGTATAGTCAATATATTGTGATAGCACAATATGGTGTCAGATAAGTCCAGTTGCTGGACTTATCATGGTGATCACTTCTTTAGGTATATAAATGTTAACTATGGTGTACCCCTGAAACTATTAATAATATAATATTGTATGTTAGCTATTTCTTTAATAAAAATCTTTTTTAAAAAGAAAAGAAAAAAGAAAGGTCTTGGGGCCAGCTGAGTGGCTCAGCTGGTTAAGAGCTTGCCCAAGAGTGCGAGCTCTGAGCAACAGGGCTGCCGGTTCGATTCCGACATGGGCCCATGATGTTGCGCCCCGAGCTCAGCTGCCACTGAGCTGCCAACAAGTGGGAGGAGAGCTCAGCTGGTGAAAGCACATGCTCCTAACAACAAGACTGCTGGACTGAATGGTGGGCTATGCCCACTCGCAACTAAAGACTGAACTCGGCAACTTGAGCTGAGCTGCCACCCGGTGGCTCAGGAGATAGAGCGTGCGCTCTTAACAGCAAGGCTGCTGGGTTCAATTCCCGCATGGGTTGGTGGCTACGCCCACCCGCAACTAAGACTGAACTCAGCACCTTGAGCTGAGCTATGGCTCAGTGGATAGAGCGTGCGCTCTTATTAACAAGGCTGCTGCTTCGACTCCTGCATGGGATGGTGACTATGCCCACCTGCAACTAATTGAACACAGCACCTTGAGCTGAGCAGCACGACTGCACTTGGAGCTGAACTTGCTGTGCCCTCCACAACTAAGACTGCAGGACGACTAGGCTGTTCCCCTACCCCAATTCCCCAATAAAAAAAAATCTTTTAAAAAAATAGTAATTTCCTAGGTCTTTCTGGGATAAAAATGGTTAAAAAATAAAAATTAAAAAAAAATAAGTTAGATCTCAAACAACCGACTTTTATACCTCCAGGCACTAGAAAAAAACAAACAAACTAAGCCCAAAGTTAGCAGAAATAAAGACCAGAAAATCAGCAGGAAATACACATCAGAGCAAAAATGAAAGAATGGAAACCAGAAAAACAATAAAAAAGGATCAACAAAACTAATAGCTGGTTTTTAAAAGAAATAAAATTGACAAACCTTTAGCTAGACTAAGAAAAAAAGAGAAACAAGCTCAAGTAAATAAAAACAAAAATGAAAGAAGCAGCATTACAACTGATACCACAGAAATACAAAGAATCATAAGAGACTACTATGAATAATTATACACCAACAAATTGGACAACCTAGAAGAAATTAATAAATTCCTGGAAACATACAATCAACCAAGACTAAATCATAAAGAAATAGAAAATTTGAACAGACCAATGAATAATAAGTAAAAACCAGTAATCAGAAACCTCCCAATAAAGAAAAGCCCAGGTCCATATCATTTTCCTGGTGAATTCTACCAAACATTTAAAGAAGAGTTAATGCCAATCTTTCTCAAACTCTTCTAAAAATTGAAGAAGACAGAACACTCCAGAAATATTTAATGAGGACAGCATTACCCTAATACCAAAGACAGATAAGGACACTAAAAGAAAACTAAAGATCAATATTCCTAGTGAATACAGATGCAAAAATTCTCAACAAAATATTAGCCAACCAAATTCATCAACACATTAAAAAGATCATATACTATGACCAAATGGGATTTATCCCTAGGATGCAAGGATAGTTCAACATATGCAAATCAATAAATGTGATAGGGCCAGCCGAGTGGCTCAGTTGGTTAAGAGCTCGCTCAAGAGTTTGAGCTCAGAGCAACAGCGGTTCGAGTCCAGCCCGAGCTGAGCAGCTGCTGAGCTGCCAACAGGTAGCAGGATGGCTCAGCTAAAAAAATAAAAAAATAAAAAAATAAATGTGATATACTATATTAATAGCATGAAAGATAAAAGTCATATGATCATCTGAATAGATGTAGAAAAAAACATTTGACAAAATACCTTTCATGATAAAAAATAATCAACAAATTGGATATAGAAGGATCAAAACTAAACATAATTAAGGCTTGTATATAACAAGCCCACAGGTAACGCTATATGCAAAGGTAAAGACTGAAAGCTTTTCCTCTAATGTCAGGAAGAACACAAGGGTGCCCACTCTCACCACTCCTATTCAATATAGTACTGGAAGTCCTAGCAAAAGCGATCAGGCAAGAACAAGAAATAAAAGGCATCTAAATCAGAAAGAAAGAAGTAATACTGCAGTTGTTTTCAGGTGATATGATCTTATACGTAGAAAATCTTAAAGACTCCACAAAAAAAAACTATTAGAAATAATCAACAAATTCAGTTACATTGCAGGAAACAACACACAGAAATCATTTGCCTTTTCCTTTCTATTCACCAACAACAAAATATCTGGGGCGGGGGGTGGGGGAGATCCTACTCACAATAGCATCAAAAATAATAAAATACTTACAAATATATTTAACAAAGGAGGCAAAATATTTCTACACTGAAAACTATAGGGCTTTGAATTAAAAAAAAACGAAGGTCACACAAGCGAAAAAAAGAAAAGCTATCCCATGCTCATGATTCAGAAAGATTAATATAGTTAAAATATCCATACTACCCAAAGTCATCCACAGATTCAATGCAATCCTTATAAAAATTCCAATGTTGTCTTTCATAGAAATAAAGAAAAAACAATCCTAAAAGTCATATGGAACCAAAAAAGACCCCAAATAGCCAAAGCAATACTGAAAAAGAATAAAGCTGGAGGCATTATAGTTCCTGATTACAAACTATACTGTAATATATAATAATCAAAACAGTATGGTACTGGAATAAAATAAACACAGAGACAAAGGAACAGAATCAAGAACTCAGAAATAAACCCTTGCATATACAGTCAACAAATGTTTGACAAGGGAGCCAAGAATACTCAATGGAGAAAGGATAGTCTCTTCAATAAATGGTGGTGGGAAAACTGGATAAACACATGCAGAAGAATGAAATTGGACCCCTAGCTTACACCACTCGCAAAAATTAACTCAAAATGGATTAAAGATTGAAACACAGGTCTGAAACCGCAAACTTCCTAGAAGAAAACCTATGGAAAAAGCTCCTTGACATTGGTCTTGGCAATGATTTTTTAGATAAGACAACAAAAACATAAGCAACAAAAGCAAAAATAAACAAATGGGACTACATGAAAAATTAAAAGCTTCTATATAACAATAGAAACAATCAACAAAACAAAAAGGTAATCTATGGTATGATAGAAAATATTTGCAAATCATATATCTGATAAGGGGTTAATATTCAAAATATGTAAGGAAAAAAACAGTCTGATTAAAAAATGGGCAGAACTAAAAAGAGGTTGTGCGAAAAAAGATATACAGATAGATGGCCAACAAGTACATGAAAAAGATACTCCACTAATCATCAGGGAAATGCAAATGAAAACCACCAAGAGATATCATCTTACATCTGTTAGAATGCTATCATCAAATAGAGATATCAAATGTTGGTGAGAGTGTGGCGAAAAGGGAACCCTTGTGCACTGTTGGTGGGAATGTATATTGGGTACAGCCATTATGAAAAACAGTATGGAGGTTCCTCAAAAATTTTAAAGTAAACTGTGGTATGATTCAGCAATCTCAAGTCTGGGGATATATCTAAAGGAAATGAAGTCAGGATCTCAGAGATATCTGCACTCCCATGTTCACTGCAGCGATATGGAAACAACCTAAGTGTCTATCAGCAATTGAATGGATACAGAAAATATGCTGTGTGTGTATGTACACACGTACACATACACACACGCACGCACACTCGTACAATGGAATATTATTCAGCCACGAGAAAGACGCAACTCCTGCCATTTGCAATAACACAAATGGACCTTGAGGGCATGCTAATTAATTTAAATAAGTCAGAAAGAGAAAGACAAATACCTGTATGTGGAATTTAAAAGACCAAACTCATAAAAAGAGAGTAGTGTGGTGATTGTCAGGGGAAATGGGGAGATGTTGGTCAACGGGTACAAATTTCCAGTTATAGTATGAATGAGTTCTGGGGATCTAATGTACAGCATGGTGACTTTAGTTAACAATACTGTGGGACGGCTGGTTAGCTCAGGTGGTTAGAGCGCAGGGCACAGTGCTCATAACATCAAGGTTGCCAGTTCGATTCCCACATGGGACACTGAGGTGCGCCCTCCACAACTAGATTGAAAACAACTACTTGACTTGGAGCTGATGGGTCCTGGAGAAACACACTGTTCTCCAGTAATCCCCAATTTAAAAAAGAGATTAAAAAAAAAACAAAAAACAATACTATACTGTACTGTACACTTGAAAATTGCTAAGACAATAAGTCTTAAATATTCTCACCACAAAAGAAATGGTGATGGAGGTGCTAATTAGCCCTACTGTGGGCTATATCAGATCAACACACTATACACCTCAAACTTACACAATGTTACATGTCAATTATATCTCAATAAAGCTGGGGGGAAATCCTTATCATTGGCTGTTAAAAAATAAAAAACACTAAAGCACATATCAAAAACAGTAATGAGGAAAAAGGCAAACTGGCTCATTCTCACAGATGCACTAGCTTTTGGCATGAGCTTACCTTTTCAAAAGTATTGGTAAAGAGCTGGTATTTTAATCAGTGCTGGACTCAATATCAATTTACACAGATAATAATAACCTGTGGGTTTGTGTTTTGTTTGTTTTGATTTTATATTAATCTCTCTAAAAACTTTCATTCACAGGGTAGACCGGTGTCACCACCTCTAAGAAGCCTTCAACAATCACCTTGTGCTAAACTGGCAGGGCCGCCCCTCGTTCCTCTAGGCCTGCCACCTACAAAGTAAACCCTACTAACTCACAATCTCCAAAACCTTACTGCTTTTATTGTGTCACCCTCCAACAGGCTGCGTGATGCCCCAAGTACAGGCACCCACTCCTGTTTCACTTTCTATTATCAGGGCTGGCACAAAGAAGTTACCCAGTATACTACCATATGTGTTTAAAATTAAAACTTTATTCCTTATTTCAAAGTATTTCAGAAGTATCTCTAATTGTTAAGTTCTTGTATTTTGTTCTCACTAAATAGTAAAACATGGGTCAATTTACATAACAGGTCTCTTAACCAATCTAAATTAACCACGTCAATAGCAATAAACACTTGATATTAAAGCATGTTAAGCTCTTATACTGGTGAGCTACTCTCTAGAACGCACACACTTTTGCTCTCCTCGTTTGAGCTGTATGTTTCTCAAAGACCAGCTGTGTCTGTTTCCAAACCAACTATTTTTCATAGTGAAATAACATAAGTCAATATTATGCAAGTCAGTAAAATATGAGTGCAAAAACAAAGTTGGTGTCCCCAAGAAAATAAATTGAATGACTACAAAAACTCAAAAAGGTGAAAAGCTAAAAACAGCTGATGCTGAATGAGATAACTCATAAGACAACTATAAAACATGGGAGGGATAGTACAAAAATCTCAAAGGATTCTGTGCTCAGGTGAAAAAGAAATTATAGGGCCGCCCAGGTGGCTCAGCTGGTTAAAGCGCAAGCTCTGAGCAACAGGGTCGCCAGTTCGATTCCCACATGGGCCAGTGAGCTGCGCCTGAGCTGAGCTGCCACTGAGCTGCCAATGGTCAGCCAGATGGCTCAGCTGATGAAAGCATGTGCTCTTAACAACAAGGTTGCGGGTTCGACTCCCACACGGGATGGTGGGCTGTATGCCCCTGCAACTAGATTGAAAGCAGCAACTGGACCTGGAGCTGAGCTGTGCCCTCCACAACTAAGACTGAAGGACAACAACATGACTTAGAGCTTGATGGGTCCTGGGCAAACACAATGTTCCACTTCCCTAATTCCCCAATAAAATCTTTAATAATAAAAAAAAATTATAAACAATTCATTATGAATATGGTTTCTAAAGGAATAATAGCTCTGCTCTCCAAACAGAATAACCAAAGGCCTTATCCTTCATTTGAAAAAGGGAAAAAAGTTGATAAATATATCTATTGTTTTAAATTTAAATGTTTTGGGAATGTATTTTGATTCATTGCCTTAACATTTATTTTCAATAAACTGACCACCTCATTCCTGCTTGCAATAGATAAGAGCCCTTTACTGTACTTAATATCTCACAAGAAACACTATTATCTTTAAATATTTTTAAGTATTTCTCTATATCCTTATTACATTTTACCATTCTGTTTATTACATTTCTTAATACATTCCCATCTTTAACCTGAACAACTATAAATGACAGACATTAAGCTATACCTCATATCCTGACAATCATACATCATACATTCAATAGATTTTATCCAGAATATATGTCATACAAGTACTATCAGTGCATTGTGAAAAACAAATGGCTTTACATTTTAATAATTAATATGCCAGCTAAAAATCAATGATATCTTCACAAAACTGAAATCTAAACTACATTCATAAACATAGAAAAGTGATCTGGTTTCTAAATTTATAGATGCTAAATACCTAAATACTTTAACCACCATCACCTTTGTTAACGACAACCTAAAAAGGGGAGGTGACGAGAGCGCAGTGTTGCAATCACATGAGATGTGCCAAAGAATGTGTTACCTTCCGATTCTGATCATAAGCAGAATCGATCCCCAAAATGCTGTTCACTTCCACATACGGGTACTTCTTCTCCAGGACACTGACCACATGCTCAACCTTCACCTTTTCTCCAGTCCTTACTTTGTTGTATATCTGAAGAAAAGAAAACCAGGTAACCAACAACACTATTAAATTAAAATTTCAGTGTTTACTACAAAAGATCTCTGAATGTAGAGGAAAACATGGCTATTTTTCTTAAGAGGTCCAATGGGAATAGCAATTCTCCCTTTTCCATATACCTCAACATGCCTTCTCACATTAGAAACTACATATACTAGGGCTGGCTGAGTGGCTCAGTTGGTTAAGAGCTCGCTCAAGAGTGTGAGCTCTGAGCAACAGCGGTTCAAGTCTCGGCCCAAGCTGAGCTGCCACTGAGCTGTCAACAGGTGGGAGGATGGCTCAGCTAAAAAATATATATATATTACTGTTAAAATATTAACGATAATTCTTTAATATTATCTAATATCCACTCAGCGTTTAAATTTTCTTGATTGTCCCATAATTTGATTCTTTTAAATAAGGATCTAATCAATATTCCCAGTTGCATTTGATTAATATGACCTATGTTTCTTTTTAATATATAACAGTCCCCCCNAAAAAAAAACAAAAAACAATACTATACTGTACTGTACACTTGAAAATTGCTAAGACAATAAGTCTTAAATATTCTCACCACAAAAGAAATGGTGATGGAGGTGCTAATTAGCCCTACTGTGGGCTATATCAGATCAACACACTATACACCTCAAACTTACACAATGTTACATGTCAATTATATCTCAATAAAGCTGGGGGGAAATCCTTATCATTGGCTGTTAAAAAATAAAAAACACTAAAGCACATATCAAAAACAGTAATGAGGAAAAAGGCAAACTGGCTCATTCTCACAGATGCACTAGCTTTTGGCATGAGCTTACCTTTTCAAAAGTATTGGTAAAGAGCTGGTATTTTAATCAGTGCTGGACTCAATATCAATTTACACAGATAATAATAACCTGTGGGTTTGTGTTTTGTTTGTTTTGATTTTATATTAATCTCTCTAAAAACTTTCATTCACAGGGTAGACCGGTGTCACCACCTCTAAGAAGCCTTCAACAATCACCTTGTGCTAAACTGGCAGGGCCGCCCCTCGTTCCTCTAGGCCTGCCACCTACAAAGTAAACCCTACTAACTCACAATCTCCAAAACCTTACTGCTTTTATTGTGTCACCCTCCAACAGGCTGCGTGATGCCCCAAGTACAGGCACCCACTCCTGTTTCACTTTCTATTATCAGGGCTGGCACAAAGAAGTTACCCAGTATACTACCATATGTGTTTAAAATTAAAACTTTATTCCTTATTTCAAAGTATTTCAGAAGTATCTCTAATTGTTAAGTTCTTGTATTTTGTTCTCACTAAATAGTAAAACATGGGTCAATTTACATAACAGGTCTCTTAACCAATCTAAATTAACCACGTCAATAGCAATAAACACTTGATATTAAAGCATGTTAAGCTCTTATACTGGTGAGCTACTCTCTAGAACGCACACACTTTTGCTCTCCTCGTTTGAGCTGTATGTTTCTCAAAGACCAGCTGTGTCTGTTTCCAAACCAACTATTTTTCATAGTGAAATAACATAAGTCAATATTATGCAAGTCAGTAAAATATGAGTGCAAAAACAAAGTTGGTGTCCCCAAGAAAATAAATTGAATGACTACAAAAACTCAAAAAGGTGAAAAGCTAAAAACAGCTGATGCTGAATGAGATAACTCATAAGACAACTATAAAACATGGGAGGGATAGTACAAAAATCTCAAAGGATTCTGTGCTCAGGTGAAAAAGAAATTATAGGGCCGCCCAGGTGGCTCAGCTGGTTAAAGCGCAAGCTCTGAGCAACAGGGTCGCCAGTTCGATTCCCACATGGGCCAGTGAGCTGCGCCTGAGCTGAGCTGCCACTGAGCTGCCAATGGTCAGCCAGATGGCTCAGCTGATGAAAGCATGTGCTCTTAACAACAAGGTTGCGGGTTCGACTCCCACACGGGATGGTGGGCTGTATGCCCCTGCAACTAGATTGAAAGCAGCAACTGGACCTGGAGCTGAGCTGTGCCCTCCACAACTAAGACTGAAGGACAACAACATGACTTAGAGCTTGATGGGTCCTGGGCAAACACAATGTTCCACTTCCCTAATTCCCCAATAAAATCTTTAATAATAAAAAAAAATTATAAACAATTCATTATGAATATGGTTTCTAAAGGAATAATAGCTCTGCTCTCCAAACAGAATAACCAAAGGCCTTATCCTTCATTTGAAAAAGGGAAAAAAGTTGATAAATATATCTATTGTTTTAAATTTAAATGTTTTGGGAATGTATTTTGATTCATTGCCTTAACATTTATTTTCAATAAACTGACCACCTCATTCCTGCTTGCAATAGATAAGAGCCCTTTACTGTACTTAATATCTCACAAGAAACACTATTATCTTTAAATATTTTTAAGTATTTCTCTATATCCTTATTACATTTTACCATTCTGTTTATTACATTTCTTAATACATTCCCATCTTTAACCTGAACAACTATAAATGACAGACATTAAGCTATACCTCATATCCTGACAATCATACATCATACATTCAATAGATTTTATCCAGAATATATGTCATACAAGTACTATCAGTGCATTGTGAAAAACAAATGGCTTTACATTTTAATAATTAATATGCCAGCTAAAAATCAATGATATCTTCACAAAACTGAAATCTAAACTACATTCATAAACATAGAAAAGTGATCTGGTTTCTAAATTTATAGATGCTAAATACCTAAATACTTTAACCACCATCACCTTTGTTAACGACAACCTAAAAAGGGGAGGTGACGAGAGCGCAGTGTTGCAATCACATGAGATGTGCCAAAGAATGTGTTACCTTCCGATTCTGATCATAAGCAGAATCGATCCCCAAAATGCTGTTCACTTCCACATACGGGTACTTCTTCTCCAGGACACTGACCACATGCTCAACCTTCACCTTTTCTCCAGTCCTTACTTTGTTGTATATCTGAAGAAAAGAAAACCAGGTAACCAACAACACTATTAAATTAAAATTTCAGTGTTTACTACAAAAGATCTCTGAATGTAGAGGAAAACATGGCTATTTTTCTTAAGAGGTCCAATGGGAATAGCAATTCTCCCTTTTCCATATACCTCAACATGCCTTCTCACATTAGAAACTACATATACTAGGGCTGGCTGAGTGGCTCAGTTGGTTAAGAGCTCGCTCAAGAGTGTGAGCTCTGAGCAACAGCGGTTCAAGTCTCGGCCCAAGCTGAGCTGCCACTGAGCTGTCAACAGGTGGGAGGATGGCTCAGCTAAAAAAAAAAAAAAAAGAAACTACATATACTGATAACACCAAGGTTGCTGATCTGATCCCCGCATGGGCCACTGTAAGCTGCGCCCTCCCTAAAAGAGTCAACTATGCCATTGTAACATGAAAGCAATGTGCAACCAATGACCATGGCTGTTCCCCAATAAAAATTTAAAAGAATTAAAAAATAAAACACTTCTTAGCCTCAGCAACTTCTTCTGAACTTATTTCCTCCCCCATATCCCTCTTACTACCTCCCATCACCATCACTGCTCAGCAATCACAGCAACAGCTCATCAGCTAGTACCCTGGACACTTTCTTTGCCCTTCATCAGATCCATCTCCACAGACACATCAGAATGATCTTTTTAATTACAGTTTAACTCTGCGATTAGACACTTGTTACCTCCCTGAATGGCTTCAACAACCAGGCTCCCCTCTTCACTCTGCTCTCATAATACTCTGCTCAAGTCACACTAACAACTTGGAATCACTACCGGTCACTTACAGCCATTGTTCACCTACTCCAGTTTTTCCTCCTACACTCAGCTGGGACAATGTCCCACTCCACAAAAATGCCCATGGCCATCTCTAGTGGAGGGAGGGCCCAGTGCTGCCATAGCCAGTCCACACTAGTAAATCCTCTATGTTGGAGGTGTCCCCACGAGACTGTAAGGTCTTTGAAAACAGAGGTGACGTCTTACACTTCTTGGCAACCCTCACAGATAGTAGCAGGTCTGGTAAGTGGTAGGTCCTTGGTGAATGTTAGCCGAATAAATAAACGCACATTTTAACTAATAAAAAATGCCTCGACTGAATCTCTAAACAATAAACATAACCAACATAATAAACAGCAGACTGATGATATCATGTTTATGGGTAAAATAAAAATGGAGAAAATCAACTGCTTTCAAGATGGCTTTTTAATAATTACCACTAATCTGTAAACAAAAGAACTGTACTTCTGAATGTAATTTTTTTTAATTTATTGACTATGAAGTTTTTTATACTTAAAAATAGAAAAGACAAGAAAACAAGGAGTTCTTCGTTTGAATTTGAGCAAGTATTTTAAATATATATAAAAATCAGGGCATTTCAAAATTTCTAGTTAAATATGCAGAAAACAAACAATAAGAATTTTATAACTTCAAAAGTAAACTGAATCCTAATGAAAAGATTACGATGGTCTTTGGCGAGGTGGGAGGGCAAACATTTTTTTAAACAAGCAGAGAACATCATATTTACCAAAAGGCATTAATGAGTGATTTCAAACCACAAAAAGACAAAGACTAACATACGTTAGTGTGGCTCCTAAGAAAGATTATCTTGGCTGAAACCACAGCACTCTTTATTAACACTGGTGAATCAACAAAGTAGAGACAACTCCTAAAATATCAAACACATAAAGTTTGTGTGAACAATTTCTTACTTTCTCTGTACAGAAATATCGAATCCCCTTACTTACCACATACTGCTTCTTAGAGTAAGTTTGACTTTTAAAAGTTATTCACCATTTGCAATGAACACATACATGTGTGAGAGTTTGGAAGGCGTGGTAGTCATCCACCTCTTGGGCAATGTAATTATACGCTCTCAGTACAGCCACTCCAGCATCCTGCAGCCCATCTACATCTTCAGAATCGTTAACCACAAAGATTAAACCAAGTCTGGGGGAGAGGAGGAAGGGAAAAGAAGACAAGAAACTTATCTCAAAGAACACAACCAGTTAAAAGGAATGGCATCCTTGAACCCCACACCAATACTACAGCCAATAGAGGAAAATGATCCTCTATTGAAAAGCACAGTTCACATCTTAGTCTGAGATGGTTGGCAAAGGCTTTCAACACTTACTGAACAAGCAAAGCAAGTTTCCAAAGGGGCTTAGACTTTCAACTGTTAAAGGAAGCCATTCCCACGTTGTGAAATGAGGCGTTGACTGACATGACAGGTATGGCTATAGTTTTACACAAAGATTTTATTGTTTTTCAACAAAAATTAGGAAAAGTGAAAATTTTCAGAATGTGAAAATATGATTGGGGGGGGAATTTTGAGATTTAACAGGCAATATGAGAATCATAGGTAAACGGAAAACATAAAAACATTTATTATTGTCCTTGAGCAAAAAGCTACAACCAAGGTTAAAGATTATTACATTTTAATTTAAAATTTAAATAAAGGAATAAACAACAAAGAGATACCATTACACATCTACAGACTGGCAAAAACACAAAACCCTTGCCCTGGCCAACAGAGGCTACTCCTCCATGCTGGAGCAAAAGCAATTCAATGGAGAAAGGACACTCTGTTTAACAAATGGTGCTGGAACCACTGGACATCCACATGCAAAGTGATGACTCTAGATAGAGACCTTATAACCTTCACAAAAAGGAACTCCAAATGGATCACAGACATAAATGCAAACTACAAAACCATAAAATTCCTAAAAAATGCAATAGGAGAAGATTTAGGTGATCTTGGGTTTGTTAATGACTTGTTAGATCTAACATCAAAAGCATGACCCATGACAAAAAGAATTGATAAAGTGGAATTCATTTAAATTAAGAACTTCTACTCCTCGAAAGAAACTGTTAAGAGAATAAAGGCAAGCCACAGACTGGCAGAAAATCTGTGCAAAACATATATCTCATTAAGGACTGATATCCAAAATATACAA
The DNA here is from genome assembly GCF_001890085.2 of Hipposideros armiger. NCBI lineage: Eukaryota > Metazoa > Chordata > Mammalia > Chiroptera > Hipposideridae > Hipposideros > Hipposideros armiger. The sequence continues at coordinate 95,740 of NW_017731942.1, forward strand.
AGAACTCTTAAAACACACACACACACACAAAAAAAGTTGGCAGATAAGCATATAAAAAGGTGCTCCACATCACCTATCATTACAGAATTCAAATCACCACCACAGAAAGGTACACCTATTAGGATGGCTAAGATCCAGAAACCGACACCAACACATCCTGGAGCAACAGGAGCGCTCGCTCCCTGCTGGTGGGAACGCAAATGGGACAGCCACTTTGGGGAACAGCTCAGCAGTTCCTTATAAAGCTAAACACATTTACCATAAGATACAGCAACCATGCTCGTTGGTACTTCCCCAAACAAGTTGAAAACATATCCACACAAAAACATACACAGATATTTATAGCAGCTTTATTCATAACTGCTCAAACTTAGAAGCAACCACGATGTTTGTCAACAGGTGAATGGATAAGAAAAACAAAAGGAAACTATGATACATCCATATAATGGAGTATTTTCCAGTGACAAAAAGAATGAGCTTTCAAAACCACAGAAAGACACGAACAAACCTTAAAAGCATACTGCTAAGTGAAAGAAACCAATATGAAAAAGTTACATACTCAGGATTCTGGAAAAGGCAAAACCATGGAAACAATAAAAACATCAGTGGTTGCCATGGGCTGGCAGGGAGGGCGGAACAAATCAGTGAAGCATAGGAACTTTTAGGGCAGTGAAACTCATCTGTATAAATCTACAATGGTGGGAACATCATTATACATTGTCAAGACCCACAGAATGTACCTAACCATAAAAGACCCCGAATAGCCATGGCAATCTTGAGAAATAAGAACAAAGTGGGAGGTATCATGCTACCTGACATCAAATCATACTACAAGGCTATAGTAATCAAAACAGTATGGTATTGGCATAAAAACAGACACATAGATCAATGGAACGGAATAGAGAGCCCAGAAATAAACTCATCCATATATGGTCATTCAATCTATGATAATGGAAGCAAGAATTTACATCGGAGTAAAGATAGTCTATTTAATAAATGGTGCTGCGAAAATTGGACTGACACATGCAAAAAAATGAAAATGGATATCTACTTACACCATACATGAGAACAAATTCAAAATGATTAAAGACTTAAATGTAAGACCTGAAACCATAAAACTCATAGAAGAAAACACAGGAAGTAAATTTGCAGACATTACCCTCAGTAATATTTTTACTGATATATCCCCTCGGGAAAGGGAAATAAAAGAAAAAATAAACATATGGGATTACATCAAACTTAAAAGTTTTTTCACAGCAAAGGAAATCATCAATAAAACAAAAAGGCAGCCTACTGAATGGGAGAAGATATTTCCCAACAATTTAACCTGATAAGGGGTTAATATCGAAAATTTATAAAACACTCATTCAACTCAACACCAAAAAAACAAACAACCCAATTAAAAAATGGGCAGAGGATATGAAGAGGCATTTCTCTAAAGAGGACATACAGATGGCCAACAGGCATATGAAAAAATGTTCAACCTCACTAATCATTAGGGAAATACAAATAAAAACTACAATGAGATACCACTTCACTCCGGTCAGAATGGCTATCATCAATAAATCAACAAACAACAAGTGCTGGTGAGGTTGTGGAGAAAAGGGAACCCTGGTGCACTGTTGGTGGGACTGCAGATTGGTGCAGCCATTATAGAAATCAGTATGGAAGTATCTCAAAAAACGGAAATGGAACTACCGTATGACCCAGCAATTCCACTCTTGGGTATCTATCCAGAGAAACCCAAGACGCTAATTCGAAAAAATATATGCACCCCTATGTTTACTGCAGTGCTATTTACAATAGCCAAGACTTGGAAACAACTGAAATGTCAGTAGACGACTGGATTAAGAAACTTGGTACATTTATACAATGGAGTATTACTCCACTATAAAGAAGGAAATCGTTCCATTCGCAACGATATGGATGGACCTAGAGACTATTATGTTAAGTGAAATAAGTCAGTCGGAGAAAGACAAATACCACATGATCTCACTTATAGTGGAATCTAAAAAACTGAATGAATGAACAAAGTAAACAGAAATAGTCTCAGAGATACAGAGGAACAACTGATGACTGCTAGTTGGGAGAGGGGTGGGGATGAGGGAGAAGGGGAAGGGATTAGACAGCATAAATAGGTAACTACAATATTGCCACAGGCATATGAAAGACAATTCGGGGAATATAATTAATAATGTTGTAAATATTTTGTAGGGTGTCAGATGGTCACGTCTTGTTAGGAAGAACACTTCATGGATGGGGTAGAGGCTTGATCACTGTACTGTACACCTGAAGCTGATGTTGTATAATACTGTATGTCAACTATAACTGAATATCTATATAGTCATGGGATGTGGAATATAGTGTGGGAGTGGAGTCAGTGGAATTGTAATAGATATGTATGATATTGGGGGCGGGAGTGGGGCGGTGGATTGGGGGAGAGGGGTTGTTACTTTGAGGGGTAAAAAGTATAATTATTGCACTGTGTTATACAGCTGAAACTAATTAGAAAAGAAAAGAATGTACAACTCAAACAGTAAACTATGGACTTTTAATAACAGTCAATCAATACCAGCTAATTAATTAACATTGCTCTAAAAAATACAAAGTCCATAAATTTTTTTAAAAGGCATAGCCTAAAAATAGAAAAAAAATATCAAACTTCAAGCTCTCAGGATGTATGTATACAAGGTGTGCATACGTGGATGGGGTTAGCAAGAGGGTTTGTTTTTAGATGTAAACTGTATTTGTTAAAATCCCACTAATGACAGAAATCATGAGTAGAATCCAGGCAGAAATGACCTAGATATTATTACAATGAAAACAAAAATAATGGCTAGAGCCTAATTATCTCCTCACAAAGCAATTCCCCTTCCCAAGTTTCCAATTTCTAGAAAGAGCATCAGTTTTTGTCAGCAAAGCACCAAAACTCTGACTTCTGTTTCTCCCCATCCTTCACCAAATCACTCAAATTTGTCCCCTCCTCTCTGTGACACCATCAACACTTTAGTGTGTCCCAAACAAAGGGTGAAACAACAGATGGTCTGCTTGGGCCTCCTCCCACTGTAAACAGCATGCCTCTCTACCACCTTCCTCTCAGTAACCACTGCAATCTCAAGCCCACACTCGCTCCTCTTGTCCCACACTCGCTCCTCTTGTCCCTCAGTGCACTTCAGGAAACACTTAATCAGTGCCCACTGTGTACCATGAGCCAACTTCTTCTGTGTTCTTGTATGTACCCTTAACCAAAGCACAGCTCTGGCAGTCATCCAGTAGTTTATTCTCCCTCTCACCAGGTGGTATGCACATTTTACATGAAAAGTTTCAGTAAACTCAAAATCTCTGCTTTTCCATTAATGAAAACCCTCTGTTTTCTTCAGTCTATCTGAAATCCAACTTTTCCATGAAGCCTTTGTCCTTCCAAATATCTCAGTCTATAACCTTTTGTTTCCCTGAAATTCTAAAGCACTTATAACTAATAGGCTATAACCTAACAATCAAATATCTTCTTAAGTGTCTGAAAGTATGCACAGTATTTTTTCCAAACAAGGTAAAAATGTGGTTTATATACTTCATAGTATTTAGCTCAGCGCTGGGTACGGAATACACAATAACAGTTGTTAGCTAAAGATTTATTTTCTTTTTTATTCTCATTTTTTCAAAGAATTTAAATTTTGGCAACATGTAAAATTACCAGATTTTATTCAGAATGTAAATGAGAATATCTTAGTTCTTATACGTAAAACCTTAAAATACTGTTCTCCAAAGGCACAATGGAAAGCCAGCCATTCAAGTACTGTGCTGGTATAACTGGAGAACAAATGAAATAAATGTGTCTATCTGCATCTACAGAAGACACACACACACATTTAGTACCTGGACACACACACACATTTAGTACCTGACACTCTATCCAAAGTTGCTGGCAAAGCTCTATCTCCACTGGAAGTGGAGATGGGTTTTGGGATGTGGACAATTCACTTGGAAAAACTCCAAGTATTATTTCATTTCATTGGGAAGGACCTCAGACCACAAACTACTGGGGATGCCAAAAATAAGTATACATATAACTTGTATTCATCTTTTGTTATTGGTATATATTGAATATTACAATTTTAATACAAGTTTTTCTTTTCTTAAAATGTGAATACATTTTTTTAGTACTCTCTGTATTTTGCATGAGCTATTTATTAATAATCCAGTGGTGGCACACTTCTGTTCCTTGAGAATCAAATTCTTTACCCCAAAAGATATTGGCTTCCTACTGAGCAAAAGATAAAACTGCCATTATGATCCCCACCACTAATTACCCTACAATTCAGTGGCACCAGAACTGCATTTAGGAATGACACACAAACCTGGGCTAAACTAGGTACATCCTCAAACCAGTATCGGTGTTACCTTAGTGGGATGTGATTACTGAGGAACATCTCCGCTGTGCTCATCAGCTCTGCCGTGCTCTCATGAGCAGGATCAACTATGAAAACCTGCAGGGAGAGGGAAAGGAACATGTGAAACGACATTAAAATGTCACTGGGCTAATAACAATGTCCTTAGCCTTTACACTTGATGGCAATCTTTTCCCAGCTACTCTTAAACCACATAAGAGAGGAGGTACACAAATAGCAGTTACTCTCCCTTATGTCCGAAGAATGTGGTGCTGAAAGGATGAGTGATGTTCTCATGGTCTTATGCTAGTTAACATGGGAATTGTATCCCAGGTTGCTAATACCCATCCTTTTACTATACCTAACAAAACCCAAGTTTTATTAATTCTCCCACCTTAGAAAATTAAGATTAGATTTCTAAGGATCTCTGAATTAAGGATTCATTTAGAACTCAACTTTTAGACAATAGCTATTATGTATTAAGTTCTCATGTGCTTTAAAAACTATTATCTCATTCAATGAAGTTCAGACATATGGTAAGAGACAAACAGATTGAAATTTTGACTGGGAAGGAAAAAAAGATGGTTTTAAGAGTAAGGGAAATATTGAGGACAGTTTCCCTGGCAAGTTCTGCGGAAGCCGACCTTGGCACTAAACGGCCCCCAGTCTCTTTAGAAGCTACATAAGGGAAGAAGAGGAAGTGAGAGGGAAAAAAGAGGGCCAGCTAAGAACTCTCTTCCTCTATCACTCTAAAGCAATGAAATAGGGCCGGCCGAGTGGCGCGATGGTTAGGAACTGGTTTGGGATGCCAGAGGGCCCCGGTTCGGATCCCACATATGAGGGCCAGTGACACTGCCCTCCACAGCTAAGATGCTGAACTACAGCTCAACCTGGAGCTGGGCTGCCTGAGTTGCCGGCGACGGCGTAGGCTGCAGTCCCTGTGGCAGTGGGTTGCCATGGGCTACCGTATGTAGCCAGCAGCCAGCGTGAGTGGCCAGCAGCCGCAGTGAGCGGCCGTCCAGAAGCTGGCGACTGATCTGCCTCGCCAGGGAAGAGCACAATGATGGTGCCAACTTGGGCCAGTGAAGCAACGTCCTCCACAACTAGACTGAAGAACAAAAGGACAGCAACTTGTCTGTTCCCCTTCCCCCAATTCCCCAGCGCTGTTCCCATCCCCCAATTCCCCAATAAAAATCTTTTAAAAAAATAAATAAATAAAGCAATGAAATAAGGAATAACACGCAGGTGATGATGGAAAGAATATTTAAGGGAATAACTGAACTATCAAATTTTAAGGATTAAGATATTCAAGAAAAACAGTAGCAACATATTCATTCATCTTCTGAATAAAAAAGAATTATATTAAAACTAACACAGTCTGAATCTTCAGGTTAAGGCTCAGGAGCGTTTCCTCATACATTGACATCTCACAGCTCTACAAAGGATAGAGACATTTCAAAACCCTTTTCAGTTTGAATATGGAGCTAGAAAAAGAGTCTATTTAGTAGTGGTAGTGTTGGGGAAAAGCGGCTAGGCTAGTAAAGGACAGAAGTTAACATTCTAGATATGACAAAGAGGTCATATGAGAGAACGCAAGGCAGAAACAAAATTCATGGCCAGACAATAAGTAGTTTTACTTACCATGTTATGCAAGTTTTTCCTGATCTGCCGGATAACACCAGGAAAGGTGGGTCGAAGCAGCTCTTGTAGACTAGAAGGCCATGAATTATACCTGCTATCAACCTCCAGGTTGTTGATCCACTAGAAAAAAAATAACACAACATACTGCATACACTTTAGTCACCCCTAGTGAAATCTGCAGAAATAAGATTTTAAATTATATTTTAAAAATTACACAGGAAAAGGCCATTTTCAAAAATATAAAGATCAAGTAGAAAAATGAGTGACTAAAACATAAGCCACAGAATAGAAAATATTTGCAACCGACAAAAGCAATAAAGGACTAGTGTAAAAAATACTTATAGAAATGTAACATATCAATAAAAAAAGGCAAACAACAAATGAGAAGTGAAATTAAGATTATGAATAGGAAATTTACAGAAGAAATTCGAATGGGCTATTAACACAAGGAAAGATGTACCCCAGCACTAGTCATCTGAGAAATATAAGCTAAAGCCACAATAAAATTCCACACTCATTCAACTGAAAAAAACTTAAAAGTCTGCCAGTATCCAAGAGCAGGCAGATACAGAGCACTGGAAACCTGCACCCACTGCTGGTGTCTGGAGCAGTCACTTTAAAGGAGACTTAATAAAGGTAAGTCTACTCTACCACTAAGTACTGCAGTTCTAGGTCTACCCCAGATAAAGTCTACATGTATGAACGAAGATAAAGGTACAGAAAGAGCCAGTACAGTACTGCTTCTAACAGCCAAAATTTATATCGGAACAACTAAATGCCCATAAAGAGAGCAATGGGTACATAATCAGTATGTACCATTCCTATGAAAAGGGAAAGGAGGGAAAATATGAGTGTATTACCTTGCTCATGTAAACAGAGTATTTCTGGAAGAATACACAAGTAATTGATAATACCTGTTGTTTCTGGGGCAAAAAACTGGACAGCTGGGTGGTAAGACTTCAATATATACTACTGTATATCTTAACAACTATGAATGTATAAAAGATTTTTAAAAAATAAAACACACTCAGGGCCGGCCGAGTGGCGCAACGGTTAACAACTGGCTTGGGATGCCAGAGGACCCCGGTTCGGATCCCATATATGAGGGCCAGTGACACTGCCCTCTACAGCTAAGATGCTGAACAACAGCTCGACCTGGAGCTGGGCTGCCTTGAG
>NW_017731942.1:103829-113428 GCF_001890085.2 Hipposideros armiger
GGTAAAAAGTATAACTATTGCACTGTGTTGTACAGCTGAAACTAATTCTAAAAAATGTGTATTTCATAATAAAAAATAATTTAATAAAAAAAAGAAATATTAAAAAAAATTTAAAAAAATAAAATACAAAACGTGATATGATAAAACTAGATCTATATGTATAAACCTACATATGTCTTGCAAAAATTATTGAATAATAAAGAAAACTGATTAAGGTTACTGATACGGCATTTTCAAAATTTTAGAACATATAGTAGAGAATCAAATGATAAAATAAGGGACAGGTGAACACACAACACGATATATAGATGATGTATTACAGAATTGTACACCTGAAATCTATGTAACTTTACTAACAATTGTCACTCCAATAAACTTTAATTAAAAACTCAATAAATAAAATAAGGGCCAAGAGGGATGCACACCAACTCCTGAAGAGGAATCACTCGCAGGGAGGGAGAGATGGTACTGGGAAGATACAAAGAGGGCTTTGACGGAAACATATTTTCTTCCAAGAAAACAATACATCTGACACTAAATGACTGAATGTTAACACTTAGTAAGTATGGTGATGGGCACATGGTTGTTAATGTGTCTTTACTCTTTGTAAGTAAGAACATTTTAACAAAAAAACAAACAACAAAACAGTATTAATCAAAGAAGCAGTTATATCACCAAGTGATGACCATCAGGATTCTACATGTTTTTTCAAAAAAATTTCCCTAAAATAAATACAGTACAGAAACCAAGGATGTGCCAGGTAAATCTCTACCGCTGGTCTCACGTTCACCATGACTGCCCAAGTCAGCTCTGTTCCCTCCAGCCTCTTTTACAGATGAGAAGACAAAGGCCCAGACACCATAGAGCAGATATTAATTTACATAAACCCTTCACATATAAAATCTCAAATGCCTTGTAAAAAAGGTTATTGGCTATAAATTGATGTTTTTAAACAAAATCACACAAGACTTGTATGCAACTGAGAAAATATAAACCAAACACTCTTTCCCAAGAGATGCTCAACTGAATCCTCGCAGGATACAAAAAAGGGAAAATCACTGCCTTACCATATCAAACATAATAATGCAGCTTTTGGAGCATCTAAGAACCTACTTTATTATACACACATAGCCTCATGTAAGCAGGTGTGGTCTATCTTTGATGCCAACAAGAGAGATGGCAGGAATACCTTACCTCTCATAAAAACCAAGTGAGGACACCGTAACAAAGTGCCTGGCAGATGCCCCAGACGCAATCACAGAATACCTACGGAAATAGTGGGACTCCTGATGTCAACAGCATAGTCGGCCTCCGAGGGCTGGATGTTCAGCTTCAAAATGTTATGCAAAGAAAGGCCTTCTACCCCCAGTCTATGAAGGCCCTCCATGACCCGAGCTTCATTCCTCAAGACATCAAACAGACTAAAAAAAAATGGTAGAAAAAGCTTTAAACAGAATCCTTGCCATGAAAAAAAATGTATCAGTTCAAACTCAAATCCCCATCAAACCTGTTGAGAAATCAAAAAAGGGAGCTCTTCCTTCTGCTTCATCCTGTCAAAGTATGTAAGACAAAGCAGGTGGGACCTGCTTCTTGGTTCATGTTTGTTTATACTTATCAACATACTGTATACAGAAATTATCTCTAAATATAGACAAAACATTGAGGATGAAATAATCTTAAATGTGGATTTTACATCGCATGATTTTAAATGAACTACAGTACTCTGTTACTTCTCACAACTGCACATGAATCTATAATTATCTCAAAATGAAGGGTTTATTTAAAAAAACACCAAAAAAGGGCGGCCGGTTAGCTCGGGTGATTAGAGTACAGGCTCCAAGGTTGCCAGTTTGATTCCCACACAGGCTAAGTAGCTGAGCCCTCCAGAACTAGACTGAAGACAACTACTTGACTGTGAGCTGAGGGGTCCTGGAAAAACAAACTGTTCCCCAATAAAATTTCTTTAAAAAGTAAAATAAAATAAACCAAAAAGAAGTACTAGATTCCATATGTTTAATATATGCTTTGGTATCAGTATCAATTTACACAGGCACACACACCTATGATCACAGAAAAAGGTCTGGAGGAAGTCACATTCAACAGAGGTTTTCTGGGGAGGAGGAAGAAATAAGACAGGATGAAGTCTTTACTTTTTAGTTCCTTTATCTCTGTATTATTTAAAACTCTTTATAGTGAGTAAGTAAATACTCTGAAAAATTAAAGAGATATATTTTTTAATAAAAAACAAAACCAAATCTTTTAAAGTGTCCTTCATTAATTTTGCACTAGCTCTGTAAAGCAGTATGTGAACATAAGCTCAATTACAATAATCTTACTGTGGAAACCACATCTTCTGAAACATTAGCAATAGCTTTTGTTTTTACTGTTACAAAGCCATAGTGTTACCTGGGCCAATGTTAATTCCAAGAATAAAATGTGAATTCCACCTGACTGTCTACACCCCACTCCAAAAATTCACAAGGACAATTTAGAGCAATTTAGTTCTGAATCACATTTTAACAAACAAAAAGGTAGGCATGCAAATAACATATGTAAGACAGACCATCCTCTGGGACACTAGAGGCAGCATTTTGAATAAACAAACCAACTTCATAATGTTCCTAAAAGCAAAAGAAACTGCTCATTTCTGTTTCCATGGTTAACAGGAAAACTTACAGTTTCTACAAGGGCATTCTGAAAAGACACTTGGATCTTAAGTGTCCAAAGCCTTAAATGTACATCATGATAAAAAATGGCCCAGTGTCATCCTACCCATCTTGGTCAGAACATGGGCCTATCCAAACGCACACACTGGGGCTGGTGAGCCATCAGGCTTCACAACATGCCTCAGCAAGGAGAACAATCTGAAGGGATCCCAAGGAGCTACCCAGTGTAAAAACTTTTCAGAGAATGAAAAAGATTACCCATACCTGAATATATCCTGCGTGTCTAAATCAATATGAAGTCCATTGATGAACAACGCTGAATCTCCAGGCTGTAATCCTAATGTTCCCTTGAAATACTGAAATGTTAAAAAAAATTAGCAGGAAGAGAATGCTTAACAGAAATTTCCAGGTTTCTGACTTTATTACATGTAAATATTGACATCCTCTTATGTACCATAGAAAGGCCTAAGGCTGGGTTAAGATTTCCTTCTGTGTATTCCCACAGACCCTTCTTAGCATTCACTACACTGTAATGACACTGTGGGTATATGTGGCACACACCTCTCCTCCGTCCTTCCAACAATTAAAACCACTCCCCCTATAATGGGGGCGTGGGGGTGGGAGTCAAGTAAGTCAAGCGCTGAGGGTCGCTTTTCATAAAAGAGGACTCCTGTTCCTTTTCCCTGTCTGTGATGCTAACTGAGGTTGTGATGGCAGTCAGAAACATCTTGGCCTTCGTGATGAAGTCCAGGGGCCCAATCTAAAAGGGTTTCAAAACCCCACACTCACTTAAACCTTCAAACTAAGGCCCACCAAGAAATGCAAATAAAAACCACAATGTGATACCACCTCACTCCGGTCAGAATGGCTATTATAAATAAGTCAACAAACAACAAATGCTGGTGAGGTTGTGGGGAAAAGGGAACGAACCCTGGTGCATTGCTGGTGGGACTGCAGACTGGTGCAGCCACTATGGAAATCAGTATGGAGGTATCTCAAAAATCTGGAAATGGAACTACCTTATGACCCAGCAATTCCACTCTTAGGTATGTATCCAAAAAAAACCAAGACATTAATCCAAAATTAAAAAACAGCAGTCACACTCCCTCTACTCCAAAACAATGGAGGCTCACCACTGGAAGAGTAAAACAGAATCTGAGAACTATGGGAAGTGAAGCACAACTGAGTGTGAGGATCCCACACTGAAAACAGGGGACTGAGTAGACGTTTCTGAGTGCTCTTGCCTACTTGGCTTCTACAACTCTGGCAGCCAGACTTCACCCTCCAGACAGAAGACTAGAAGATCCTTTTTTGGAGACTGGAGAGCTCAGGGGAAAAGGTTAAAAATACTGTCACTGGGGTTCCTAGGAAATAGCCATTCCAGGATAGCCTACAGTCAAAAGGCCTCATCGTTAGGGCTTTCAATCAGCTTTTGACTGCCTCATTTTTCAATATGAGCAGCTAGCCACAGATCATCAGACATCTTGGAAAGCCTCTAATATTAAAGATGAGACCAAGACAAAAAGAAAGGCAACTTAAGCAGAAACAGACTATGCAGAGAGAAGAAAATATACACATGCACCATGGATACCTTCAGAAACATGAGAACACTATAAAAAGAAGAAACCAAGAACAAAAATAACACTAGGAAATTAAAAATTTGAGGACTACAGGAAAAATCTCAACAAAGGGGTTGAAAATCCTTCCTAGAAAGCTTAAAAATAAAAGACAAAAGAATTGGAAAAAAGGAAAGAAAAGATGTTTTTAAATTAGGCCATGCTAGGCTTTTAAGAAGGTGTGAAATCTTAAAAATAAACAGAGTTCTAGGAAAACAGAAAAGAGGAACCAGATGGAAGAAATGCAAATAAATAACTCAAGAAAATTTCTCCAAACTAAGGAAAATGATTTTCCAGCTTTAAAGGGCCCACCAACTACCCATCAATACAGAGAATTTTTAAAATAGCATATCATTGTGAAATTTCAGATTATTAAGGTAAAAAAAAAAAAAAGATCCTAGATGACTCCAGAAAGAAAAATCAGATTTCATACAAAGACTTCAGACTTCTCAATAGCTACAACGGAAACCAAAATTACAAGGCGCAATGCCTTTAAACTTCTAAATGACTTCCAATCTAAAATTCTGTACCCAGCCAAGCTATGAATAAAAACAGAAATGGAAAACTGATTGATTCTCAGAGTCTGAAATTTAGTTTGCATGTAACCTTTCTCATGAAGAATGATTTACTGTACCAAAATAAGTGAATAAACCAACAACAAAGACCTGGAATCCAAAAATTGGAGATGCAACAAAAGAGATTAAAGGAAGGTCCCCAGGATAACTGCTATGCACTAGACATAAAGAACAACCAGTCCATAGTGGAGCAAATCAAAACTTGATAAAATCATGACATAAAAATACAGGGAAAGTGAAGAGATGGAGAAAATGCCAATATGGAGTTGTGGTAGACATGGGGAAAGGGGTCAGTGAAAGAAAGCTAAACCTCATCCTTGTAATAGGAGGCCAATATATGAGGTCTGACACTGAAAAATAAAGTACCAATCTAAGCTTGCTAGAAGTCTGGCGATAAATATCAAAAGAATCAGCTAAGAGTTGCAAGCAAATGTTTCTGGGAAGGGGGACAACACAAAAGGGAGTGAGATGTGTTGGGAGGTGCTATTATTCCAAATAAATTGGTGGCACCATTGGTGCTTTGAATTATATTGCTATTCAACTTTGAATAAAAACTAAAAATATAAAAAAGATTATAGAAGGGACGGCCAAGTGGCGCGATGGTTAAGAACTGGTTTGGGACGCAAGAGGGCCCCGGTTCGGATCCCACATATGAGGGCCAGTGACACTACCCTCCACAGCTAGAATGCTGAACAGCAACTCAACCTGGATCTGGGGTCGCCTGCGACAGCGGCATAGGCTGCAGCCCCTGTGGCAGTGGGATGCCATGGGCTATTGTATGTAGCCAGCAGCCAGCGTGAGCGGCCAGCAGCCGCAGTGAGTGGCCGTCCAGAAGCCGGCGACTGAGCTGCCTCACCCGGGAAGAGCGCAATGATGGTGCCAACTTGGGCCAGTGAAGCAACGTCCTCCACAACTACACTGAAGAACAAAATGACAGCAACTTGTCTGTTCCCCTTACCCCAATTCCCCAGCGCTGTTCCATCCCCCCAATTCCCCAATTAAAAAAAAAAATCTTTAAAAAAAAAATTATACAAATAAATCAAAATACCACCATATTTGATAAAAGGAGATTCAAACTATTAATGTCACTGATTTAACTCAGAGTTCTTTATCTTTAAAGACATAAAACAGAAAGGCCACTATTTTCCATTGGTTAATACCTTCTGATTCTCTTCTACTTCAGTTCTAAGTTCTGAACTCACAGCTGTTCTTGTTATTGCTCTAAGGAAATAAAAACATGGTCAGTGCTTTGTTTAATATTTGATATGTCTTCAATTTCCCTATATCTCCCTATATTTAAGTACAAAACAACAAAATGTTCAATAAGCTACACACACACACAAAACTAAATGGATAAAAACCTTGAACCTTTACAACTGATAAATATATTTTCATTATTACAGGATACAATACCAAGGAAAAATAGCAGTAAGGGAAAGTATTTTAATGCAAGAACAGCTATTTCCAAGATCTTAGTTAAATAGATGTAGTTCCATTCCTGTATATGACGTCCACAGCTCACATGCTAAAGGATAATATAAATGAAGTAAGGCAACAGACTGCTTGTCCTACTTAAGCACTTATGGTGGTGGCAGAATCCTACATGTGTTATCATCAATAGCACGCTGAACTAAAGGAGAATGTACTATGATGTATAAGTCCTGTCTATTTGATTAGTTTTGAAACTACTTTTTAAATTTATTTACAAAACATCTCCTATCAGAAGTCAAAACACCTTATTCAGTGACTTAAGAAACACTGACACTCATTTAAGTCATTAGTCTCTAAAACTTTGGCTTTTAAAGCAATTTTGCCTTGCATTTATGAGATACAGAGGGTCGTTATACAATTGAAAGCAGTATCAGAAAAGCTGCATTCAAAACGTTATTCTGTCAGGATGAACATTTTCTTCATAAAGATTAAATAAGAGGGGCCGGCCAAGAGGCTCAGCTGATTAAGAGCTCACTCAAGAGTGTGAGCTCTAAGCAACAGGGTCGCTGGTTCATTCACAGCCCAAGCTGAACTGCTGCTGAGCTGCAGGATGGCTCAGCTAAAACAAACAAACAAACAAACAAACAAACAAACAAACAAACAAAAAAGATTAAATAAGAGGATGTACATAAAACTCCTCAGGGAGAAAAACACTATCATCCCTGTGAGACCCTAGATCGGTTATGTCTGCGTACGTTAGATTTTGTTAACTCTTCCAATCCTGAAAGGCAGGTGTCGTTATTCGCATTTCAGTGCTGAGGAAAGCGTTTATTTACAAAGTTCCCACAACTAGGAAGCACAGTGTCAAGAACACAACCAAGACAGGTCTCTTCAACCACACAATGCAGTCTTGCCATCTTCTCAGAAAGAGAGTACCATTAGCAGTACGGTGCTGGTAGTAAGAGAATTTTCATTTTCTAAGTATTTCCATATTTTTATTGTTTAATTTTACATCTAAACATGAAGATATTAGCTATAAGTCAAGAAGAAGAATGCCTCAAAGGCTTATTACTCTAATTACCTGGCTTTGGTAGGAAAATTTTGACTAAGATCCTTCATAACCACCAAAGCTAATTCAATAGGGGCAGCCAAGATTCGGGCAGCAGTCTGGAAGCTTAGATCTGTCAAATATAATATAAAATGTATTAATCTACTGCAATGAGAAATAGGAAAAACACACATTTATTTCCCACCATTTTCTTGGTAATTAAGAATGCCTCATAATGCAACCATTTCAGAGAGTGCCCATGGTTTAATTTCAGGTTTGATTTTCTTCATAGGTCCCTAGAGTATTTAACAGTTTCTTGATCTACATGCATAAAACATTAGGGCACATACTAAAACATTTAGCACAGGATAAATCCATCCCAAATCCTTTTCACGCTTCTGAATTTACAACAAATCACAAAGTATAACAAAAGACTTTAGTAAATTATGTTGGGAAAAAAACCTGATATATATTTCTTTGGACCAGAAAAGTACACATACATTCTCCCATACTGACATGCCTAACATTAGGTAGATACACTGTTTAATAAATGTATGCATATAGACACATAAAGACCAAGACAATGGAATCTAAAAAACTGAAAGAATGAGCAAAGTAAACAGAAATAGTCTCAGAGATATAGAGGAACAACTGATGGTTGCTACTTGGGAGGGGGGGTGGGGATGAGGGAGAAGGGAAGGGGTTAGACAGCATAAATAGGTAACTACAATATTGCCACAGGGATATGAAAGACAGTTCGAGGAATATAATTAATAATGTTGTAAATATTTTGTAGGGTGTCAGATGGTCACACGTCTTGTTAGGGAGACCGCTTCATGGATGGGGTAGAGGCTTGATAACTGCACTGTACACCTGAAGCTGATGTTGTACAATATTGTATGTCAACTATAAGTGAATATATATATATATATATATGGTCACGGAACGTGGAGTATAGTGTGGGAGTGGAGTCAAGGAAACTATAATCGATATGTATGATATTGGGGGGGGAGTGGGGCGGCAGATTGGTAGAGGGTGGTCACTTTGAGGGGTAAAAAAGTATAACTATTGCACTGTGTTGTACAGCTGAAACTCTTTTTTTAAATGTGTATTTCACAATAAAAAATTTTTTAAAAGACCAAGACAAATACCTTATGTTTCTAGTATTTGTGTAACCAGATACATAAGCCAGATACAAGTTTATGTACCTGGTCACAGAAAGAAAGATCTGGCAATCATTTACATATATTACTTCTGCATAGTGTCATCTGTCTGCAAAAGGATGCTCCTCCTTTCCTTTCTGATTAATCATAATTAACCACTCTGTTTTGAAAATCTGTGGTACCCTTAGAATCATGTGAATAAATACAATTACATTTAAATTCTACATTTTTTTAATACCACAAAATTTACTCAAAAAGTAGGCCAATGATTCTTCTATGTTTTTATTTTTATTACCTTGCAATTGCCAAACTTTTAAAGGTGCCATTTCATTGGTGCTCTCCACAAGATGCTTTCTAAGTTCTTTCAAATGTTCCTTCAGGTCAGGGTGCAGGTCTCTGAAAGAAACATAAGATCAGTCCTTTTCATGTGTCTTTTCTTTCTCAAAGCACACTTAGAAGTTGGCTCCAATTTTATCTTCACATGATTTTCCCCTCTTAGCATTAGGAAAATTCCTACAGTATAACGGGAAAAAATTAAACTATAATTATGTTTCTTTTAAAAAAATCAGTTAATATAGAAAAGCAAAGGTTAATTTGGTTTTTTTTATTAGTTTCAGGTGCACAAAACAACATAATAGACATTTACACCCTCAGAAATTGCTAACCCCCCATAATCTACTACCCCTGACATAATATATAGCTGTTACAATACTATATTGACTATATTCCCTATGCTATACTTTACATGCTGTGAGTAAAGGCTAATTTAAAACCACTGGATGGGCCGGCAGAGTGGCGCGATGGTTAAGAACTGGCTTGGGACGCCAGAGGGCCCCGGTTCAGATCCCACATATGTGGGCCAGTGACACTGCCCTCTACAGCTAAGATGCTGAACAACATCTCGACCTGGAGCTGGGGTAGGCTGCAGCCCCTGCTGCAGTGGGTTGCCATGGGCTACCATGTGTAGCCAGCAGTCAGCGTGAGCGGCCAGCAGCCGCAGTGAGCAGCTGTCCAGAAGCCGGCGACTGATCTGCCTCGCCCGGGAAGAGCGCAATGATGGTGCCAACTTGGGCCAGTGAAGCAACGTCCTCCACAACTAG
>NW_017731942.1:113848-128077 GCF_001890085.2 Hipposideros armiger
CTGCTGGCCACTCATGCTGGTTGCTGGCTACACACGGTAGCCCATGGCAACCCACTGCCACAGGGGCTGCAGCCTACGCTGTCACCAGCGACTTACAACAGCCCAGCTCCAGGTTGAGCTGTTGTTCAGCATCTTAGCTGTGGAGGGCAGTGTCACTGGGCCTCATATGTGGGATCCGAACCGGGGCCCTCTGGCATCCCAAGCCAGTTCTTAACCATCGCGCCAGCCACTCAGCCGGCCCTCTTTCTTTTTTTAACTAGAAGAAGGAGTGTGTTGGGGAAAAACCTTGATAAATAGTTCTTTGGTGCAGAGCAGTAAGTACGATGGCAATAATCAATTCTGGGTGGTGAGTACATGAGTATGTTATATTATTTCCCATACTTTCCTGTAGCTTTATAATTTCTCAAAATAAAATTGGATATATACATTGCTACTGATCCCAAAATGAATTTCTTTCAGCAACATGCTCATAAATCCTTTGGTCACATGAATATAATTCAAGATTATATCTAACCAAGGTTATTGGGTTTTGTTTAGTTTTATCTTCAAATGTAGTGCATTCTATTTAAAGCTAGTACAACAGAAGTTATCAGAAGCAGGGGTGTATCATTTAGATGAGACAGACAGATGGGTGGTAAGAGTCATTCTGTTCTTTTAAATAATATAAACTCAAAATTTCTTAAATACAACATGCAGATAGTAAAATATTTACTCAGATCCTTCACCTTCCAACAAATCCTCTTCCTATCAGCTACTACAAACTCTTCTTCATGATAAAAATACCAAAATTACAGTCCTGTTACTTTAGCTAAATAACTATTCTGAATATCCAAATTCTTCAATAGTCTACATACTACCTTGTGCTGTAAATACATGAAATCCTAATGTTATTCAAAAGAGTAAACATGAAAAACATGAATATGAATATTTGAAGAAATTCTGGAAACCCGGGGCCAATAAAAAATTGAACCTGATTACCTAGTAATGGGGCCAAAACTGATATGAAACACACAGAAATGTACATGTGCCCAGGATGAACTCAACATGCCTAAAGTAACTCAGCATGAGCTCAGTCATCTCTGCTAAACTATTCACTTGGTCAAATGTTAAAGCTGAGTATATAAAACTGAGCATATACATATTATTTCTACATGATCACTTCTTAAAAAAAAAAAATGCACACTGTAAATGTCCTAATTAAGATTTCCAGATAAAGTAGAATTCAGGGCTCCGAAGCCTGGAGGTTTAAAGAGAATAATACCATTTTCCAAAAAAATGTACATACCTTAATTTTCCAAAGAGGAATCCTTGAACCTCATCAATAGGATCATTTTCACCAATCACTGTGGTGTTTACTTCAGTTCCTATAAAAGCACAGCACATACAAGTCTAATCACTCAGATTAGAAATAAAAATACTATTAACCTCATAAAGTCTGAATAATGTGAAAAAAATTAGGAACACCTGAAATTGTAATACCATTTAAAATGAATACTTCAATTAACATTTTGGAGTGGTAACAAACAGAATAAATGTGTTTTTAATATATCTTATGTTCCTGGATAAAGTAAAAATGCATTTTTCCCTTAAACTTTGGGAAATTACATGTTAAAAAATTTTAAATTAATACCTTTATTAAAATTATGAATAATGAATTTTTCAATATGAAAATTTTGAACAATATGTAACCAGACAACTTAATCCTAAGTAGAATTATTGAGAACAGAATGATGATTTACTAGGTTATCTTCTATGTACTCAAGCTGATCATTTGTGTCTGTAAAATGATCTCAAAAGGGCTGGCCAAGTGGCTCAGTTGGTTAAGAGCTCACTCAAGAGTGCAAGCTCTGAGCAACAGCGGTTCGATTTCTGGCCTGAGCTGAGCTGAGCTGCTGCTGAGCTGTCATCAGGTGGCAGGATGGCTCAGCTTAAAAAAAAAAAAAAGATCTCAAAAGAAATAGACTGTACATAAAACTCATAATTAAAATAGTGAATTTAAAACCCTAGAGTATGACGAGAAGTATCCATGTAAACTGTTCCAAGAGCAGAAAATAATTAAAAACATTACATCACTCATTAATTATAGGAGAGTTTAAGATTTCACATTGGGCCACAAATTAATGGCTATTTGTGAACTACATATCATCAGCAACAACAGCTACTATACATTGAACATTTCTGTGCAAAAAACTGTACTAATACCTTTACCTATACATCTTATTTTCTCCTCACAACTACTTTAAGAGGCATATATCATTATCTGCACTTTACAGAGCAAAAATTAGGACGTAGAGAATTTGCTTAATGTCACCCAACTTGGATGTCAGAGAACCAGGATTCAAACACAAGTTCATCATATTCCTAAATCTATTCTTTTTCATTAAAGAAACAAGTTCCCCATTAACTTATGTTTAAAGAAAACACTTTGGTCTAATTTACAAATTCACCTTTCACCTGAGTATCATCCTTGGCCTTGTACTCGGTGCTCTTCATGGCCAGCTCCACACCATAGCCAGAGAGATAAACAGGCTCCCGCCTAGGATTCTGCAATCAGAGCAAGCGATTCCAGCATGACCACCGAGCCCTTCACATGTCACGGTGTACACAATGTGACCATGCTAATGCCAGGTAGCCATCACCTAGGATTATACGTTCAAATACACTTCAACTGCCACAGGACTCCCAGCCTCCTCTCGATTTTGTATCCTGCCACTAGTGTGAGAACAAAGATTTCAAGGCAGAAACAAAACCAGATGAAGGGAGAGTAGAAAGGGCAAAGGTAACCAAACCGTATGAAGAAATGGAGAAAGAAAAAGAGGTCGAGACCTACACAGCAGGGTTTACACTGGTGGGTTTCAAACCCAGAAGTGCTTTTGGGGGAGCATGTGTGTAAATGTGTGTGTGTGTGTGTGTGTGTGTGTGTGTGTGTGTGTGTGTGTTTTATTGAATTTAAATGTCTGGAATCGGGGTTTGGGCTGACCAAATGTCATCGGCTTACCACCATCCTGAATGAGGGTGGCCCTTTAGACATTTTAATCTTGGATACCACCCACAGAGCCCGGGGGGCACTGGGAAGGAGAGCAGTTGTCAAAATTAAATATTAATAAATCCGTCTCTAAACTAAATTTTCATTTAAAATTTTTATTTTACGTGCATGGACTTAGTATCCAATATTTATTGAACTTATTATGACACAGAAACTCTAGGGCTAACAGTCTTTACATATAAATACTTTAAATGCTAAATGTTACACAAGATTTTAAAAGCTTAATTTTCAATCAATTCTGCCTGATTTTACCTCTGTAGAAACCCTTCCTTTTCCATCTAATGAAAAGATTTCAAAAAGAAAAAAAGTGTTTGGAAAGGAACTGAATTCAAGAATCAGTTCATAGTATAATGACCATATTAAATCTGGACCAAATTAAATACAATCTACATGGTTCATTTTTGAAATAGAGTGTAAACTTTATTAAGCTATTTTTTAAGCATAATCATTTTACATTTCCTCAGAAAGGCAAGCAAAGTGCTTCCTGTGTGCAAATAACAGATTTGATGAAAGTACTACACTTCTCAAAAAAGTTCAAATAATTTTATAAAAGAGGAAATTATTAGCTTATGTGCTAACATCATGCTGGGAAAATTAATATTTAAAACATTATAAAATAAGTCAATACTTACAGATATATAATGTCTGAACACATAATTAATCTCGCCTGCATCGCTTTTTGATACAAGCTGGCGGTGGAAATTATAAAATGCCTCACAGCCGATCTCAGAGTAGAAAATCACCACCGGACTTTCAGAATTAGATGAAGGGTATCTATGATCTCCTTTGAACAATAAGGGTTTAGGTCTGAAACAAATATTAAAAGCTTAAAATTGTAAACTTAAAGTTTTTAAGCAAAATGCAGCTACAGCAATGATTATGTAAGATTATAAGCATCTTAATATAAAAAGTATCAAATTTTTAAATCGTTTTCTGTTAGTAAGAATGTTGTCAGGTATGACAGTCTTATTTGTTCATCAATAAAAATAGTAATAAAAGTACATTACATAAATTCTAACTTGAAATGATAGCTTTGATTAATAATTGTGAACCAATTCCTAGAGAAGGGGGGAATGCCAGAAAAAGGACGCATATCCAGATCTTACAGTACTATAACTTTAATAAATTATTCCACCATATAAACAGAAAATAATAATCCTTTTATCTGAAAACATAAGTACAAACAACGCAAAAAAGCAGAGAATACTTTAAGCATATAACTTGCCAATTATGGCATTTCCCTCCTCTGTCATCTTTACTACTATGACCTTCCTACTAATAGGTTTAGCATTTACCATATTTCCCCATGTATAAGACAGTCCCATGTATAAGACGCGCTTTAATTTTGGGGCCCGAAATTTGAAAAAAATGTATTACATAAAGTTATTCAACTCAAGTTTTATTCATCATAAAATTCATACAGGGCCGGCCAAGTGGCGCTTTGGTTAAGAGCTGGCTTGGGAAGCCAGAGGGCCCCAGTTCGGACCCCACATATGAGGGTCAGTGACACTGCCCTCTATAGCTAAGATGCTGAACAGCAGCTCGACCTGAAGCTAGGATGCCGTGAGTCGCCGGCGTCGGCAGATGGGTTGCAGTGGCCGTGTGTGGCCAGCGGCCAGCGTGAGCGGCCAGCAGCCGCAGTGAGTGGCTGTCCGGAAGCCAACGACTGATCTGCCTCGCCCAGGAAGAGCGCAATGGTGGTGCCGACTTGGGCCAGTGAAGCGGTGTCCTCCACAGCTGGACTGAGGAGCAGGAGGATAGCGGCTTGTCTGTTCCCTTTCCCACAATTCCCCAATAAAAATCTTTAAAAAAAAATAATTCATACAACTCCTCATCACTTGAGGGAAATGCAAGTAAAAAAATCTACAACCACTGTATAATATGCACCCAGTTTTTAGACCCCTAATTTTTCAAAAAAGGGTGTGTCTTATACATGGGGAAATACGGTACATTTCCCTCATAAATTTTAAAACTTAACCCCTCAAAAATTCTCTAAGAATGGCATCTAAATATTAATAGACATTAACGCATAGACTTTATGACATACCAATTCCTCTTAATGACCTACACCCACATGTACTACAAGGAAGATGACCCTTGTAAAAACAAACCTACCTACCTGTATAAATTTATAACCACAGAAAAGGGTCAAAAAAGATACATGCCAAACCATTAAAAATAGCTACCACCTTTCAGAAGAGGATACACTATCACTCTTTTCTTTACAAAGGTTGTATTATTGTTGTAATAAATTAAACAAAGAATTTTTTAATTAACCACTTTTCTTTTCCCCAAAGGAGTACCACTTTACCAAGCAGACACCTTGACCCTGAGCTGGCTGGAATGCAGGCTGGGTTTTTGGGTGTCACACTGAGTAAGAAGCACGCATGCCATTTGGTGGGCAGAGGATAAGTGCTGGGCAGGTAATCTCACTGAAGAAGAACTACCCCCACCTATAGCACCCTCAGAGCAACACGGCAGAGAGATCACTGGTATCCTATTGATAAGACCACCAGAGTAAGAGAGACAAAGGGCACTGCCCAACCAGACAGCAAGAGGTACTATTTATTATATTTGTCCACCAAAGGAAACTGACCTGTCAGCAAAAAGCCAGCCCATTACTTACCCATTTAACATTCAAATTAAGCTTGCAATTATCTTTTAAATAGTCTGCTTTGTCTAAAACCAATAATATCCTGAGAGATCATCATTATCATTAACATAATTACTTCAGGCAATGGCTTTAATACACAGAGCCTTCTTTTTTTTCTTTCTTTTTAAATTTTTTTTTCTTTCTTTTTTTTTCCCAGAGTACTCTTTACTAAACTGATGACAAAGTCTATATAATTTCTAAGATACAGTCATTGCTAAATAATAACAGCAATATTAAACATTCTTATTATCTCCATTTTAAAACGAGATGAGGAAAGAAAGATTAAGTAGTTTGCCTAAGTTCACAAAACATTTTAAGTGATGAAGTTGGAGTTCAAATCTAGTCAGTTTGGTTCCAGAATCCACATCTACAAAGAACCCATTTAAAAAAAAAAAAATCAACAGGTGGACTTGATATAGAAGAAAGCACAATGCATACATTACATTGATAAAGAGAAACACACAGTCTACCTTTCAGGTGCTGTTAGTAGAAGAGTCTCTAAGGCATCAAAATCACAAGTCTTCTTTCCATGCACTGAAAAAAATGAATTACATCCTTCTGGTGGAGGTTCATCAGCTGCTATCTGTCATTTAAAACATAAGACTTTTTACCAATAACTTCTAACCAAAGACAAGATAAAGACATAAATATTCCAAATAGGTAATAAAATGATAATAAAACAATATCCATAAAAGCAAAAGTTAACATCTACTGAATACTCATTATGTGACAGGAAGAGCTTTACGTGTCACTGCTTTCCTTGTATTATTTTTTCCAGTTTCTCCCAGTATCACCCCATTAGAAAGATGTTATTATCCCCAAAATAGGACCTTAAAATTCTCTCAGAATATATCAAAAGATATCCAGGGAATACAGTATGTACCTTGTAGAAAACTAAGCTTACAAATGTCAATTTGAAATTTGAAATGCTAAAGTATAAGGACACAGTCTTATAGTATTAAGGATTAAGTATAATATGCAAATTAACATGAAGCCCCTCACTGAAATAGGAAGAATGACTTAGAATCTAAAAAAACAACTGGGGGGCCGGCCGAGTGGCGCAATGGTTAAGAGCTGGCTTGGGGGGCCGGCCGAGTGGTGCGATGGTTAAGAACTGACTTGGGACGCCAGAGGGCCCCGGTTTGGGTCCCACATATGAGGCCCAGTGACACTGCCCTCCACAGCTAAGATGCTGAACAACAGCTCAACTTGGAGCTGGGCTGCCGTGAGTCGCCAGCGATGGCGTAGGCTGCAGCCCCTGTGGCAGTGGGTTGCCATGGGCTACCGTATTTAGCTAGCAGCCAGCGTGAGCGGCCAGCAGCCGCAGTGAGCAGCCGTGCAGAAGCCGGCGACTGATCTGCCTCGCCCGGGAAGAGCACAATGATGGTGCCAACTTGGGCCAGTGAAGCAACGTCCTCCACAACTAGACTGAAGAACAAAATGACAGCAACTTGTCTGTTCCCCTTCCCCCAATTCCCCAGCACTGTTCCCATCCCCCCAGTTCCCCAATAAAAAAATCTTTAAAAAAAAAAAAGAGCTGGCTTGGGACACCAGAGGGCCCCGGTTTGGATCCCACATGAGAGCCAGTGACACTGCCCTCTACAGCTAAGATGCTGAACAACAGCTCAACCTGGAGCTGGGCTGTTGTGAGTCGCCGGCAATGGCGTAGGCTGCAGCCCCTGTGGTAATGGGTTGCCATGGTCTACCATATGCAGCCTGCAGCCAGCGTGAGCGGCCAGCAGCCGCAGTGAGCGGCCATCCAGAAGCCAGCGACTGATCTGCCTCACCCGGAAAGAGCGCAATGATAATACCAACATGGGGAAGTGAAGCAATGTCCTCCACAACTAGACTGAAGAACAAAAGGACAGCAACTTGTCTGTTCCCCTTCCCCCAATTCCCCGGCACAGTTCCCATCCCCCCAATTCCCCAATAAAAATCTTTAAAAAAAAAAAAAAAACAAACAACTGGGCCTAGGAAAAGACTATCGATGGAAAGGTAAAATTATCTAACGAGCATAGTAAGATATTCAAGGGAAAGGCTAAATGAGATATGAGTTTATGGTTAGAGTGAAACACATTAATGCCAATACATGAGACAAGTCAATCGGCACCTTTAATGACAGGCACACTGAGAAAAGTGAGTATGATGAGTAAAGGAAAACATAACAATAACAAGCACTGGTGTATGAACTAATGTCATTTATGTAATACATTAATATTAAGATGCCCTTTTCTATAGATGAAATACAAAAATTAATAAGGGGAGAAATGGAAAGCTTGCTATGAAAAACTGATGTTAAAATTTTTCATTACGTTCTTTATTTTTCTGTAAATTATAAAACTCACAAACACAAGAAAAGAGCAAAGAATAGTAAAATAAACATCTATGTACCCATGGCCCAGGTTCAATAATTATCAACTCATGGCCAATTTTATTTCATCTACCTTTCTACCACACTCCATTGAATTGTTTCTACATGAATTCTAAATAAAAATCATAAAATGCTTAAATGGCAACCTACAGCATAGTTTTTCAATCTTCCCAAGTTCCCCATAAAAATAGAGCAACTAGATCACAAAAACCAGTGGGCCACATTTCTGAAAAAACTAGGTGGAAGGCAATCCCCACTATACAAAACACAAATGAGACCCGCAATTATCAGAATGCTGTGGAGAAGGACACAGAGGGAAACAAGATTCTGATGATTCTGAGAGCAAGAAAACCCCACACAGTCAACAGGCTCCACTAGAAAGTATGGTGGGTCGATATGCTATTATCAGGTGAGCACAGGGGTCCATGATAAAAGTTTAAAAGGGTTCGGTCAGTTCTGCCACTCTGACCTCTCAGACTCACAAGCGAGGACGCCCTTCTAGGACAGGGCCCCACTTTAAGGAGAAACTGCTGAGGGTAGAATACAACTTGAGTAGGACAGAGATACAGAGACAATGAAAGATAAAGTACAAATAGAAGTGCAGGAGGGGAACAGGCTCAAAAATTTCTAAAAGCAAGCCACCAGTTTTTAATCCAGTTATTGTTTAACATTTACATAAAATCAACAGAAGGGGGAGCCATGCTAACCTCTGAAAGTTAAGGAAAACTAATTCCACATCAAAATGAGTAGAAAAGTCTCAACGTCAGGTCCCATCCAAAGCTACTATAAGAAAACGGGTCGGGGTACGGAATAGTAGCCTTATTCTCCCAGGTGAGTGCTAAACAAGAGAAACTGCTGCGATGACAGAAATCTCCTACATCTGCACAGTCCAATATGGTAGCCACCAGAAATATGGCCAGTGCTACATTTTACATCATCTGATTTTAATTGATTTAAATTTAAGTAGCCACATGTGGCTAGTGGCTACCATATTGGACAGCAATGTCAGAAATACATTGCCAGAAAACAGATAAAAATGTAACCTAGTATTTCAAGCAAGTAAAAATACATGAAGAAAATTATATAAGATACACAGAATAACCTAAATTAAAATTAGAAAAACATTGAAATGAGGTGACAGACTAAAGAAAAACTTATAAGTAAATCATTTTAGAAATGAAGACTAAACCAGAATGAGCACAAAAACAAACATAATAAGTAATGATTTAACAGAAGATGAAAGGAGGAAAAACTTTTAAATCAAAAAGAAAGAGAGCTCCAAAAGAAAGTGATAAAAAATAAAGCTAGGCGAAGAAAATTCAGCATATAGATAATATGAATTCCAAAACAAGGGAACAGAACAATTATAAGATTTTAAGAGAACTTTCTTGAAATAAAAAATTATTTGAAACTCTATATTAAAAGAACATACTGTACACCTGAAAATACTGACTCAGAAAAATCACTGCTAAGCTATACTCTAGTAAACTATGACTTTAAATTAGAAAAAAAAAATCCCTCAGACCTCTAGATAAAAAGAGCAAGAGACTTTTAAGAGAAAAATAATATTATCATCACACTTTCTGCAGGAAAACTTTATACTGAAAGTAAAACAAATAATATGTTTAACATAGTCAAGGGAGAAAAATATGAACTAAGTACAGCATTTTATAGCCATGTTACATGTTATATAAACATGCAAAAACCAAGGAAATACTATTCCCACAAGCCCTTCTTTTGTTTTGTTTTTTTCTTAAGATTTTATTGGGGAATTGGGAGATGGGAACAGCGCTGGGGAATTGGGGGAAGGGGAACAGACAAGGTGCTGTCCTTATGTTCTTCAGTGTAGTTGTGGAGGACTTTGCTTCACTGGCCTAAGTTGGTACCATCATTGCACTCTTCCCAGGCGAGGCAGATCAGTCGCCGGCTTCTGGACAGCTGCTCACTGTGGCTGCTGGCTGCTCACGCTGGCTGCTGGCTACACACGGTAGCCCATGGCAACCCACTGCAGCAGGGGCTGCAGCCTACGCTGTCGCTAGCGACTCATGGAAGCCCAGCTCCAAGTTGAGCTGTTGTTCAGCATCTTAGCTGTAGAGGGCAGTGTCACTGGCCCTCATATGTGGGATCTGAACAGGGGCCCTCTGGCATCCCAAGCCAGTTCTTAACCAATGCGCCACTCGGCAGGCCCCACGAGCCCTTCTTGAGGAACCTACCAGTCAGCATGTGTCAGAAAAGCCAACTGAGTATAGAGACATTTGGCAAAGGAACTGGTGGTGAGCATTAAAGATACATATTATCTGTAGAAACAAGACTAAATGAGGACTAATGGGGAGTCAGTATAACATGAAACATCTGTGTTCTATATAGAATATATTCATTTTTTTAAACGGGGGGATGGAGAATGGGGATCGCTAGGCCAAAAGAAAATTTTTTTATTGTTTTCAGTAAATGTAATTGTGGCAACAGAATGACTATTGTTATTAATGCTACTGTGTATATAACATGGATAAAACAATTAAGTCATTATGAGAGTCTAATTCTATCATTCCTTATATCCTTGAGAACTAAGATTCTCAATGCAGAAGAAAACAGATATACATATAAACAAAGTAGTCCTTAATTTAAATTGAAAATATCCGTATGAACTCACAAAGTAGTTCATCTTTACATGGTTTTATGTATTTGGTCTCTAGGATGTATGTGCAGTTATTTCCCATCTCTACGTACTTAAAAGGCCTGAGAACAATGAACAGCCCATTAGCATGAATATCCCCAGTGCCTAGACTGTGCTTTTTAAAATACCACACTCAACATACACCCTTTCAAAACAAAACAAAACGAATAAAAAAACCCTTTAACGAGCCTCTTAGAAAACAGCTGATCACAAATCTAGGACCAGAGATGTACAAAATGAACCTGAAACTTATCATACAATATAGCAAGAACGCAACCAAAGACTACTAGGGTAGCAAAAAATGAACTCTGCAAAAGACTCATGCTTTCTGATTTCCCAAAGTAGTACAAAGCTACAACAATCAAAACAGTGTGCTACTGACATAAGTGCAAACATGTAAACCAGTGGGATAGGATACCTACAAATAAACTCTCACATATACATTGGTCAACTGGTTTTTCAACAAGGATACCAAAACCATGCAATGGAGAAAGGATAGTCTTTCAAATACGGTGCTGGGAACATTGGTTATCTACATGTAAAAGAATGAAGTTGGACTCTTACTCTGTACCATAGTCAAATATTAATTCAAAGTGGATCAAAGACCTAAATTTAAGAGCTAATAATGTAACTATAGAACTCTTAGAAGAAAACATAGGGGAAAGCTTCATGAAGAAAACATAGGGGAAAAGCTTCATGACATTGGATTTGGTGATGAGTTCTTGGATATGACACCAAAAGCACAGGCAACAAAAGAAAAAATAAATTGAACTTCATCAAAATTAAAAACTTCTCTGCATAAATGGACACTATCAGAGTGAAAAGGCTACCCCTGGGATGGGGGAAAATATTTGGAAAGTATATATCCAACAAGCGATTAATATCCAAAGTATATAAAGAACTCCTACAACTCAACAACAAAAACACCAAACAGTACAATTCAAAAATGAGTAAAGGAATGGGTTTTCCAGATTTGCCTTTGACCATAGACTACTAGATATGCTGAAAGAAAAACTTGATGTAGACATAAAAATCTTTAGACGTGCTTACCCACTTGCTGTATTTGACATTTGATATTTTCTTTCATTAGAAAAGTGCTTTTTTTCTAGAAATTTGTAATTTGCCAATACTTGTTTTGTAATAGAAATAAATGTTTTATTTAGCATCAAGGCAATAGGGTTTACAAAACATTTTAACTGTAGAGCTCTTTTTAAAATAATTGAGTGCTTCTTAGTGAAAACTATCTTAAAATTGTTTGTTGGTGGTTCATAATTGCTTACCAATAGAGTGAGAGTCTTTGGAGTTACTGATGGATAAGATATAGGGAATGGAGAAGGAGATGTATATTTATTATTTATACATAGGAAAAATAAAGACTAATATATTGTTCAATGAAAAAAAAAATGGGTAAAGGTCTTACATAGACGTATCTCTAAACAACACACATGAATGGCCAATAAGCACATGTAAAGATGTTCAGCATCATTTGTCATTAGGAAAATGAAAATCAAAACCACACAACAGCACTTCCCACCCATTAGGACAGACATTATTAAAAAAAAAAACCAAAAAAAAACAGAAAACAACTGTCGGCAAGAATGTGGAGAGAAAGTGGAATCTGGTGCATTACTGGTGCAGCTGCTACGGGAAAGTTTGGCTGTTCCTCAAAATATTAAACATAGAGGGCCGGCCGAGTGGCACGATGGTTAAGAACTGGCTTGGGACGCCAGAGGGCCCCGGTTCGGATCCCACATATGAGGCCCAGTGACAATGCCCTCCACAGCTAGAATGCTGAACAACAGCTCAACCTGGAGCTGGGCTGTTGTAAGTCGTATGCCAGCAACGGCATAGTCTGCAGCCCCTGTGGCAGTGGGTTGCCATGGGCTACCGTGTATGGCCAGCAGCCAGCGTGAGCAGCCAGCAGCCGCAGTGAGCAGCCGTCCAGAAGCCAGTGACTGATCTGCCTCACCTGGGAAGAGCGCAATGATGGTGCCAACTTGGGCCAGTGAAGCAACGTCCTCCACAACTAGACTGAAGAACAAAACGACAGCAACTTGTCTGTTACCCTTCCCCCAATTCCCCAGCACTGTTCCCTTCCCCCCAATTCCCCAACTAAAAAAAAAAAAAAAAAATTAAACATAGAATCACCACATGATCCATGAATGATACTCCTATGTACATGCCAAAAGGAACTGAAAGCAAGGATGCCACCAGATACTTGCACACGAATGTTCATAGCAGCATTATTCACAATGGTCAAAAGGCAGAAACAATCCAAGTATGCATCAACAAATGAATGGATGAACAAAATGAGTTATATGCATCCAATGAACCATTATTCAGCCATAAAAAGACATGAAATTCTGATACATGCTACAACATAGATAAACCTTAAAAACATCATGCTGTATGGAATAAGCCACAAATAAAAGGATAAGCACTCATGATCCCACTTATATGAAGTATCTATAATGGGCAAATTCATAGAGATAAAAAGTAAAATGGTGGTTGCCAGGGGTTGGTGGAAAGAAAAGGGGGGCAGGAGTTGTTATTTGATGGGTACAGAGTGTCAGTTTTGCAAGATGAAAGGAGTTCTGAAGATGGATGGCGGTGATGACTGCACAACAATATGAATGAACAAATACCTCTGAACTGTACACTCAGAATTGGACAAGGTAATAAATTCATGTGATGTATATTTTAACACAATAAAAACAAAGTTGAAAAAAAAAACCTAAATGGTCAATAAAGGATGCTAGTGAATCAAACTCATTCAGAAACCTGGTATAAAAGGCAAGAATCACACATGTACTCTGCCTATCCTACGTGAACAGTACCATGAAACAGTGCTACAGAGGGAGGATACGTGCCTCTTTATGTTCAAGTTCCAAGAACAAATGAAAGAGAAACAACAGAATCAGTCATCACTTTCTAATCCCCAAGAATTAATGGATTAAGCATAGAGCAGTAACAGCTGCTAAATCGAAAAGAGGAACTCAGACACTTGATGCCTCCTAATGGAAAAAGAGAACACTACCTACAGACTTGCCAGAGGAATGAAACACTATTATGATCAAGCCCCAGGATCCAGGGGCCAAGTTACAAGAAACAGAGGAATACGCTAAACTGCATCATGAGTATGTGATCAACCAATTGTAGATTGTGAAATAATGTACAGGGCAAGCAGTCTAAGATACTCAACAGAAAAGAAAGGGATAAAGAAAAAACCTGTAAATTAAGAGAACCCACACACGCACATCAAAAAAAAATTATCAGATATCTCAAAAAACTGGAAATGGGTATTGAAAATGGCCACGGTAAGGAAGTCACTGAATTAGCTCGCGCAAACCACGGCAGCGAAAACACAGATCTGCAGGACACGATGAGCAGCAAAGGGACTCCCACGCGGACTACTTAGAGGTGGGCAGACCCGGCGGGTTCGGGAGTTGGGCGGCGAGGCGAGTGGAGACACGGGCGGCGCCCGG
>NW_017731942.1:132287-133455 GCF_001890085.2 Hipposideros armiger
CCAGAAGCCGGTGACTGATCTGCCTCGCCCGGGAAGAGCGCAATGATGGTGCCAACTTGGGCCAGTGAAGCAACGTCCTCCACAATTAGACCGAAGAACAAAACGACAGCAACTTGTCTGTTCCCCTTCCCCCAATTCCCCAGGGCTGTTCCCTCCCCCAATTCCCCAATAAAATCTTTTTTTTAAAAAAAGTTTATTTCACAGTAAAAAAAAAGATAAATTTTTTTAAAATCTTAAAAAAGAAAAGAAGTAGCATGAGGAAAAAACTCAGTAGAATTTGGTCATCATTTTCTGGAAGTGACTGACGAGTGAGAAGGAATAATCTCAGTTACTTTGCAGGATCCTGACTTAGGCTACTTTTATCTGAGATGGTGAACACAGTAGGGGGAAAAGATTTGGGTCAGGGAAGAAGTAAGTAGTTTGGGGTTTTTTTTTTCAATAAAATTTATGAACAGTTAGAAATGAATACAGAAAAAAGAACAAATCATTTGTCATTCTACTTTTGAAAGGAAATTTTTGTACTTCAAATACTATTTATAATATTTTCATTATTTTAAAATATTTGTGAATATTTTGGTTTAATTTCTCCCAGTCTTTTATTTACTTTAATGCTATTATATATTTAATTTATATATTATCTCCACTTTCTCATGTCTATTTTTCTAATCTAACTTATTTTGAGTATTTTATATATCATTAAAATTTCTTGTAAATGATATTTTAGTGGCTGTAAAATACATGTCTTCTGGTTGTACCACAATTTTTAAAATAATTCTCCAAATAGAGGACATATATTTTCAATGTTCCAAAAAATTATATATAATGCCATGATATACTTCCTTTTGTCTGGAAACCTATTGTCTTTTTAAGGTAAGAAATCATAAAAGTTTAACATAATATAAAAGTTTCTTAACATATTTTGCTACTAATATATTTCTATCAACAGTATATGACAGTGAAAAAGATGTTCAATAAAAATCTTTGCTAATTTGATAGATATAAAATTACATTTTATTCACATTTCTTTGAGTAACACTGAAAATGAAGTTTTCCTGTTTGTTAGCTATTTACACTTCTTTCTTTTTTTTTTTAGAAGTGTCTCACTTTATTTTACAGCATGCCTCTTTTTTTTTTTTTAAGATTTTTTTTTTTAAGATTTTTTTTTTTT
>NW_017731942.1:133681-157948 GCF_001890085.2 Hipposideros armiger
ACTGCAGCCCACGCCGTCGCTGGCGACTCACAGCAGCCCAGCTCCAGGTTGAGCTGTTGTTCAGCATCTTAGCTGCGGAGGGCTGTGTCACTGGCCCTCATATGTGGGATCCGAACCGGGGCCCTCTGGCATCCCAAGCGAGTTCTTAACCACCGCGCCACTCGGCCGGCCCTATACTTCTTTCTTATGCAAGTTTTTCTTTCATTTCTTCTAGCCCATTTTTCTATTGGAATCTTACTGTTATTAATTTGTGGATATCCTTAAATAATAAGGCTAATCACCCTTCACTGACACCTATGAAATAAATGTTTTAAG
Source organism: Hipposideros armiger (assembly GCF_001890085.2). Classification (NCBI taxonomy): domain Eukaryota; kingdom Metazoa; phylum Chordata; class Mammalia; order Chiroptera; family Hipposideridae; genus Hipposideros; species Hipposideros armiger. The sequence goes on from NW_017731942.1 coordinate 133,997, forward strand.
TAACTGGCATAAAAAAAAAATTATCAAAATTTTTTAAATGAGCAAGACTAAACTCTACTGTGTGGAGACATACTCTTGGGCAATAAAATGATAACCAAAGCAAGTGATTCCTAGATTCCTACAAAAAAATGAGAAAGCGGTTCCTTTTTGAGGGCAAGAGTCAGCTGCAATGGGGACAAAGCACTGATGACCCTGAGGGTGGTTGGCTAAGTTCTAGTTCTTGACCTGGGTGAAAACTGCAAGACTGTTCGCTTTATCATAATTCATCATACTACAGATTTCTTGTGAGTGGTTTTCTATACTTTTATTTGTTTGTTTGGTTTTTTTTTAAGCTGAGCCATCCTACCACCTGTTGGCAGCTCAGGGGCTGCTCAGCTCAGGCCGGGCATCGAACCACTGTTGCTCAGAGCTCAAACTCTTGAGCGAGCTCTTAACCAACTGAGCCACTCGGCCGGCCCTATACTTTTATTTAATAATTGAAAAATGGGTTTAAAATATTTCTTTTATATCAAATATGCCATCAGTGTACACACTTTTGTTTCTCTCACTCTTGTTTTTATAATAGGAGTTTGTTCAACTCGAAACTGAACAAGATCCACAAATTGCATCAAACTGACACATTTTTAAAGTCTCTCTCGGAGTTCCTCTCTCCCTCTTTCCTTTTCCTTTTAACTTATTTGTTGAAGAAATCAAATCATTTACCACAAAGCTTCCTGCATTCTGGATTTACCTGACTGTCCCATCATACTGCTTCACACTTCCCATCTCCTGTGTTTCCTGTGAGCTGCTTTGAGATCTATAAGCTGTGATCAGATTCACAATCAACTGGCTTAACAAGATCACTTCCTAGGCTGTTGTGTAAATGAGGTCTGATAGTCTCTTTTATGTGTGCATGTTCTTTTTTAATTTCTTAAATGAAAATAAGTGCAAATTATATTTTTTGTAATCTGTGGTTTGAAGATTTAACATCAACTGTGCTTGTTATTTATAAACAAATCATAAATCCAAGGAAATTTCAGGTAGAAAAGTTACAGCTCTGTAACCCAATGCAATTTAGCCAATCACCATGTTATAAACCCCTAAAAAAATACTGTTACATGCATGCACTGTACTCACCTGCTGAAAGGCTTGAATTGTAGCTGAGTAGGAATGAAGAGACAGACAGAATTTCAACAAATTCTGCTGTAGAGGCGACAGAAACTGAAATGCAGCTTCCAATATTGCATGATAATAGGAATAATCAGTCCCTGTTAAGGAAGAACAGTCAACAAAATAATCATATACGACTACAGATATCCAAATAAGACAGTTCCAGAAGTATAAAGCTGTGTGTTACAAAGGCACATAATCACAAAATGTTACCACCATACTGTCTTGAACTATTGTCAAATGCTTAGAACTCCCAGGAGTACACATTGCAACTGGACTTTTCCTCTCTCCTTCCCTTTGTCAGTTCTTCCCTACCCCTGGACTGCCCTGAATGACTTAACTCCTACCTACTTCCCGAGGAAGAATTCAGTTGTGAGATCACCAATGCAGGGAGGCATCCCCAACCCTACCCCGTGCCTCACTGGACCAAGTACATCTCTTCTTTGCTCCCATAATATTTCTTTGCTTACCTCTTCCACTTATCACATCATTTATTAAATTATTTATTCATTATCTACCCCTCCTCAAATAGTCTCCGAGCCCCCACAGACAGAAGCTATGACTTATTTATCTTTGTATCCACAGTGCTTAGCACATTATCTACTCAAATAACCCAACAAAGCTGAGCAGTGTGATGAGAAAGTACAGCTAGTAAAGGATATTTGTGAAATTGTAGTTTGGGGCAAAGTGTTTAAACAATTAGAACAAATTATCTGAGGGAAAAAAACACGTGCCAGTATGAAAAAATCCCCAAGATATACTGTTACATGAAAAGCACAAGATACAAAACAATGTACATAGTATGCTATCTTACTTTACCGTGAGAAACCATGAGAAATAAGAATACATACCTATGGTTTGTTGTAAAAAAAAAAAAGACAATGAAACCTAAACTAATTTAAATGGTTATAAAAAGCAGGGAAGAAACAGAGACAGGGAGACAATAAGATTTTTCTGTGTAAGTATAGCCTTTTAGATACCTTTTGACTTTTGAATCACATATTATCAGAAAGTATTTTTTAAGAAAAAATTAACATTCTAAAAAGAAAAATATAAAAGGTTCTACACTGCATTAGTATCTTCTAAGTAGAAAAAGAGATCAGAAAGGAATACCTCAAAATGTTGCCAGAATGTTAATGGTGAATATCTTTGGGTGGTGAGACTATAAATAATATTTCAAATAAAATGTTTAACATACTTTTATGATCACTTCCAAGAATCCATATTCCCCTAATTCTAACCAAGAACATATTACCATTTATACTGAAGAAATCAAATGATAATTTAAATTTCAGGGTGCAAATTTATTATGAAACCCATGTGTATAAATTTGTTTTTGTTGTGTGTAAATGTCTAATCATTATGTTGTTTTGTACGCCTGAAACTAATAAAAAAATGTAAAAAAAATAATTTGTTTTATGAAATTGTACACTAAAAGTAAAATGATTTGGTTGATAACTCAAATAATTCTAATTGACTCTAAATTACATATATAACTAAAACAGATGCTTGTTCAAAACCTTCATGTACTTACATGGCAAAAAAAATTCAGACTTAACTTTTAAGCTATTTATTATATTAATAAAAATCAGAGTTAGAAATCAATTCGGTTCAATATTAACAACAGTCACAAAATTTTCACACATTTCCTCTTCAATAAAGACTTACGTCTGTCAATGTAATATCAAGGTTTTAGGTGGCATGTATCAACATCTTTGAAAACTACTGTTTATATCTATATGGCTTATATTGAATTAGAAAATGTTTATGAAAGCGCATCTTCAACCATAAACAAATGATAGAATTTACACTGTAATTAATTTGATGCCTTGACACTCAAGTTGTAGGTGGCTGGCAGGCAGCATGGAAAACATTTTAGATAGCACTAACTTAATGATAAAAACTTAATGGGTAATAGATCAGTTACGTAATTCATTCATAACAAAAAAAGTGAATCAAATCTGATGGTTATTAAGTTAATACTAAATGATTTTAAATGAATCTGACTGCCACAAAATATTCACACAACACTTGTAATAAAAGAACACACACACACACACACACACACACACACACACACACACACACAAAGGGGGCAGGGAGTCAAGGGTACTACTTATAGCCAAAGTTATAAACTGGTTCAAAAATAATTATCAGTCTGTATTGGCTCTGCTGGCGAGCATCACAATTCTAATCATTAAGATAAAAATGTTTCCCATTAATGGCCATGCCACACATGCTCTGAAAGACCATTTTTTCTACTATTTTTCCAGACACCCAAGAAGCATTTGCTTCAATTTTACCGTGATGATCTGATGATCCAATATTTTGGCTGGATTCTACAAAATTCCAAAACTTCTCTTGACTGTCTTCTGCTAAAAACTCACTGGGAGAAAAGGGGAAATATTAGAATACAACAACTTAATTAAATCTTCTAATATAAGCGCTATCACTAAAGAATAAAAGATTTTTAAGTTTCCAAATGTCCATAGTTTGACTTTTAATTTATAGTACACATTACACAAACATGCATAACATATATTTGTAATGATAAGCAAGTCTTACTAGCCTATTAGCTATTAATAACTAATTAGCTTAGATGATTCACTTAATAGCTTAATGGGCTATTTCTCTAAAAACCTAGAATAGAAATGTTGTAACAACAGAGAAGTGTCAATATAAAGAAGGCTATGAAACCCCATGATGTGAAAATACCCTCAGTAGTAGAAGCAAAATTAAGAAATTGATAATTGCAGCACTAGTTCTGCTCACTTATTTTCTGAAAGACCTTATGAAGAACAAAAAACATACTTTGCCTAAGAGACTTCCAAGGAAAACATAAATCCTAGAAAAATTTCTAGGAGACTAAAGGCAGCATGTTGTAATCATTTAATATCCATAAATCCAAATTTTCAAAATCACCAAATTTTAGTTTAAAGTTAACACTGACCTAATAAAATCAGGTCTTAAGAACTTAATGCCATCTTAATTTTTTTTTCTTGACTTTACACTACTGACCTAAAATAATGGCTATGCTAAATTTCCCTTCGTTCAAGAGTCATTTATTCCTAACAAAATGCATGTATAACTGAATGATTCATGCAAACTGGTTCTCTTCTCCTCAGAACCATGACACTAACCTAGTGGTGACCTTTCCCTGTCTTCGAGTGTACCACAGACCTGGGTCCCAGCTTCCCTAGCCACAGGAAGACTCTCCCCTGACTTGTCAACACTGAGGTGCACAATTCTCACTCTACTCCACAGCTAGACACAGAAATATGGGGGAAATAAGAAACATTTCCTGGTAAGGCACAGCTTCTCTAAAAACAGGCTTCTGAAAATACCCACTATCATAATGTATTAAATTATTTGGAGTCCCCTTGAGTGTGGCATTTTTCTAGGCTTTCTGAAACTGACACAGACTTCATACCAATCTTGTAATAGTCTAAGAAGGCAGGTACTAAGACAGATAAAGATATGCAAATAAACGTGAAGATCACGAATTAAAACTTCATTCACAAGATAAGCTAGCAGAGGGAGGAAGGAATACACTCATCAGCTGCAGTGGTAAGAACAAGGATTCACCGAGGCTAAGACCCTCCTAGAAAGGCCATACACAAATAAATACATGCTTTTCAGGTAATTACAGGGAAACGTCTTGAAACACGCATTCTTTTTAATCCCACTGCATAAATTGAAACACGCATTCTTTTTCATCCCACTGCATAAATAAGTCCTACAACATCTAAATTTCAGTCTTAAGAAAGTTAATTACTACAATAGATCACCGAACTAATCCAGGGAAGGTAAGAACAGCACAAGATACTATTCAAAAGAGTGCTACCATTTGTTCGCAGTACACTTAAGTTTGTTTGCTTTTTGTCCTGAATTGTTTTTTAGCTTCTACCTCACTGAAATCACTGAGCAAACAATCTATAGTTTTACACACTAAATTATTTGATGTCTGGGATATGCTTTAAAATATTCCAGCGGGAGAAATGAGGAGAGTGGTAGAGGTGATAGTTATTGGACTTGACTTCCAAAGTTATTGTGAGCGATCAGAATTGGTCTCCTCCTATACAGAACTAGACTGGAAGGAAAATTAAGTATTTAAAGAGGGTCTACTGTGTGACAGACACTCTGTGGCATATTCACCCATGTCCACAAATCCTCACAGCAACCCTGAGTTATAAACATTTTTAGAATAAAAAAAACTGCAATTCAGAGGGCTTATTAACTTGTTTAAAGGTGGGGTTAGTAAGTGAAACTCCAATCTGTTTTGATTTATATCTCCAATCTGTTTGATTTATATCTCCATTGTGCTGCACTCTTGGGCCTTATAATATCTAACACTCAATAAATAATTATCAGTTTTGTTTTAATAATAGTACTTTATTTACACAATATTTCTGTTACTCATTACAGCTGCTCAAAACATACCCAGAGTTTTATTTACTTCAATTAAATATATGTCACTTCATGCATAAGCACAAAGCTACAACCCCTCCAGTAGCATCAGGGCTGATCTGAAAATACACATGGGAATAGTTTTAGTCCCTAAGGGCTAGATGCAAGGAAGGCAAAGGCCTGTTGGAGCTGCAGGCGTTGGTTTGTAGGAACAGTGTGCCTTTCCCCTACCCTTCCCTCAGCCACACGGACCACACCACAACCCACCACATACGCTCACCAGGAACCAGGAGGGAAAAATGGTCAGTTCTGGAGGTGACTATGGATGGAGTGGTTTCAAACAAGTGCAGCTCACTTGTGAATTGCCTACAAGCCTGTAACCTTGGCAAATCGTCTGCAAATAGCCACAGAAGAGGATAAAACACTATACCAGAATGGCACGTGGCCAGGATACCATGAAAAGGGGAGATGTTTGAGATGTGCAAGTTGATGAGGAATCTACAATAATACTCACTTTACAGACTGCAAAGAAACTAAAAAAACTGGCCAATTGAGGCTAACGATTTTGCATACTTTCTCAGAAGTCCATAGCTATATGCCATAAGAATCTTCTACAACAATGCAAAAACCAAGGGGTAAGTTAGTGTAAGTGAGAGTAAGGGAATGTAACTCAGGTAAGAATGTTAAGCAGAATTTGTACGTTAACTGTAACGTTAATGTACAAATTAACATTAGTTAATTTGTACAATGTTAATTTGTACAAAAGTACTTGAAAGTGACAGTAAATCTCAATGACCTAGATTTACACCAGACAAATAATCAAAAATCAGATAGCAAAAAGAAAACAAAAAGTTCAGTTATTAGACTCCTGGCTCAGGCAGTCTCCAATCTCAAAAAACTTTTGGTCACTTCACTTCTACTTTCTACTACTACCCTATATCTAATAAAGTTCTAACATTTGAGGAGCTCACCCCATTTATCAAATTAGTTATTGTAACATCACTATGAAGTACATGCAGCGTTTGGTTTGGAATGGGTTTTTTGTTTTTGTTTTGTTTTGTTTGCCATTTTATTGCTGGGAAAAGGGACACAGAAAAGAAATGGAAGAAAGTCTGTTCCGCAGTCTGTGGCACTCCTCAGCAAGTCGAGACCCGTTCCTACCTGTCCTCTCACCAATACCAAATGAGGCTTTTCCCTTAAGAGATGTAACTATTCATATATACAATCTACAGAACAAAGCTCTTCATTCACATTTTTCTAGAGATTAAGGGAAAATGTTAGAAGATGAAATTCTAAGTTGAAGAACAAAAAGTTAACTGAAGAAACCCAAAGTTCAAATTTCTAACACTATATTCTGAGACTTACCAAGTGCTTGACATTCAGCCCATCTAATTTATGCTTTAGAGATTCTCTACAAGTCCTAGCTATAAATTTTTTGAGGTATAATAATAAGTTTCCATCTATAAACATTAAAAAACTGACTAAAAGAGAGGTATCTGGTTATATTTTTACTATAAACCTAAGTAATAAGTATACTTGGAAGACAAAATATCCCAAGAAATCACTGACTATATGGCATTTTATAGATTTTAAGACACTATGGATTTTAAGATATATCATTTATAAAACACTAAGAATGAAAGATGCTACCAATTCTAACTGTAAGATAACATCTTGATTTAATTAGAATGCATCCTGATTTTTGGAGATGTTAAAATGTAGAACACGTACATCTTAGAACAGATAAAATCTGGACATTTCCTTAGCTGCCCCCTTGCACTCTCTTATCTTGGGGTCTTCTTCCAAGTTCTTAGTAGGAACATATGCTCTTTACCCAATCTGGCCAACCTCTCTTCTCTTCTTTTTAAATAAATAGAAAATTTCCTTTAAGTACAACTCTCTCTTCCCTTATTACCACATTCATACCTTTCCTGGAAAATAGTGTAATAATTTAACCAGGTCAATATATTTGTCTAAAGAAGTCTCCAAGTATCCCTATGAATCAGTACAGTCCTATCCTACTAACAGATTCTGTTCTAACAACACAGTGCATGCTGAAAGAGGCTCTTACTAAATGCACTTAATGATGATAATCTCACTTCCTAAACAGCTCCTGAATATTCGCTAGCAGGCTCTAATTTTTGCTTAAACTTGTGAAACAGAAAAACGTCTTCTTACCTGGCTTCTAACAACAACGGAGTAGAAAACCATTTTGTCGTAAGAGAGGTTGTAATGGCTTTTGAATCTGCCTTTACTGAGGAAAAGAGCCAGAGTCCAGTGACTACAATCAGAAGTCCCATTTTACAGCAAGCCCCTAAAAAAGGAAAACAAAAAAGTTGTGCTACAAGGAAATGTTGATACCTGCTCCTTGATACTTAGAGACACAAAACAGCATGAATATTACAGAACTAGCAATGCTTCCAAAACACAGCAGCACCTAATACCTAGATAGCTAATACCTAATACCAGGTCTCCAGCTACAGACTTCTTTATCTGGTTTTTCATCCCAGAAGTCTGTTTAACATGAAGAACCCTAACCAGAACTGCCCCTCGGCTATACAAAAGTCAACATCCAAGTCCCACCTGTTTGAATGGGAACCCAAAGGGGATGCAAATATGTGGGAAACACTAAACCAAACTTGTGCCTCTGGACGTTAACATCTGGAAAGGCTCGCCTCAATTCATCAATACTGGCTATAAAATCTATTGTTGGGGGGACAGTCCATATTGCAGGGAACCAGTTAAAGTACTGTCTTTTTACAAAAGCATTATCATTTATGCCAACATTCTGTTCATGTAACACACAATATCTCTAAAGCACAATGGTCAAAAGCAAAATAAATTATACCAAATAGAAAAATTGCTTTTAGACAAGTTTTAAACTCAGGCTCTACCAGCTTCTTTGGAAACAATAAATTAATATGAACATCCCATATATAAATAAGTACTTTTTAATCAACATTTGTAAAGATGAGGACTAACCAAGCTAGACTTTTGACAATGAAACCTGTGAGCAGTGATTCCTGGCTCAGGGGTCGGTGGTGGGGGACTGCTGGTGGGTGTAGGGGTGCAGAGTGGATGATGATGCAGGCCCCTTTTGGAAGCTAGCAGAAGTTAACACCATTTCCTGCAGATGTGCAAGCAAACCCAAACTTTTACATACAGTTTCGGACCACCCAAGAATTCTCGAATTGGGGGAGAACAGTGTTGGGAAATTGGGGAAGGGGAACAGCCAAGTGTTGTCCTTCAATCTTAGTTGTGGAGGTCGCAGCTAGCTCAGCTCCAAGTCCAATCGCCATCTGGCCACCCATCAGCAGCTAGGCGGCAGCTCAGCTCAAGATGCTGTGTTCAATCTTAGTTGAGGGTGGGCGTAGCCCACCATCCCATGCAGGAGTCAAACCGGCAATCTTGTTGTTTGGAGCACGTGCTCTCACCAGCTGAGCCATCCAGCTGCCTCAGCGGCAGCTCAGCTCAGGCACAGCTCACTGGCCCATGTGGGAATCGAACCGGCAACCCTGTTGCTCAGAGCTCACACTCTTAACCAACTGAGCCACTCGGCTAGCCCTCTTAGGACTATTTATAGACACCCTCCCCTACAAGTCCATGGATTGCAGCCTCAGGAACCTGCCTGCACCACAGAACCACCAAGGTATTAAAAAGAGATAACCTTTTGGAGTCAGGTACCTGTGATCAATTCTTGAGTTTGCTACTTACTAGCATTTTAATCATCATCATGTTACTTAATAACTTCTCTGGTCCCTTAGTCTCCCAGACTTTAAATCAGGGATGCCAGTATGTGCTACACTGGGTCACTGTGAAAATGAAAGGCAATGTGAAAATCACTTCGTAAAGTGCCAAGTACTATACCAGAATTACCTGTTCTAGTAAAATACATCATAAGGGGAAAGGAATAAAAACTATCTTCTAAATTATAGACTAATACATCACTATTATTACATAGCCTCAAAAATATGCCTCGGAAACCTATCCTCCATGGCTAGGAAAAAAATAAAAATAAAAATAAACCCTCCCCAAAGTCACTAAGTTTCTAAACTGGACAGAGAGTGTACGAATTATACTGAAGCAATATTATGCTACGGTTATGTTTGCGGTTTTTCCAGCGGGGACCTAGATGTGTCATCCCCCAAAAGTGAGGATTCCAGATGAGAAGCTGGGTACCACCACACAGTGGAGTTACAAGGACTGAGAGTAGCCAGGGCTCTGAGGAAACATGAGCATTTACTAAGCCATTACTCCCAGCAGCACTGTGTCAGGCACTGTGTATGTGTGTCACCGAGTCCTTCCACACAGGAGACCGCAGTCTCTTGAGGGCAGGTGGCAGCCTTGTCTACTTTGCTCAGAGCTGTGCTTGGCAAACACATACTCCATGAGTATGCTGCAGAATGGATGAAACACTATCACTCTGCTTAACAGTAAGAAAATTGAAGCTCATAGAGGCTGATTAACTTCATTGACTAATCTACAGCAATGCTTGGAATCCACATCTGCCTGTTTTTAAAAGTTCTGCAGTACCAAGCTAGCTCCCCTGGTTCTCTGGCTTTATGAAGGATAAGGATGCAAACTGTGCAAACCCAGACTGAGCAAGGTGCTTTCTTGTGAGAACTAAGACAAGTCTAAGGATTTTCTTAAGGCAGAATTCTTGGGACACAGGTGACTGACAGAGGAACAGTTTCCACTAGAAACCAAGAGTGCAGGTCTGAAGTTGGGACCAAAGCAAACCATCCAACCAGCCTGACAGAGCCATACCTATGCTGGCTTTGGGGACTGAGTGTGAGCTCTCAAGAGCAGGGAGTTGTGTCTGTCATCGTCATATGCCTAGCTTACTGCCTGGAACATAGGCGGTTCTTAAAATAACATAAACAAATACAGGCTTCATTCATTAAGGGAAAAACGAAAGAACCTGGAAAGAAAGGAGTGTGGAACCAAGAGCAAAGACACTACAAAAAGTTTAAAACTTAAAAAGGGTAAAAATGAAAACTATATTGCAACTCACCAGAGCTACCCTGGCGTTGTTTTTCAGAAAAGAGCAACAGAGTTCTTGGGGCAAGGTATAGCACCGTTCGAGATGAGAAGGGTAGAAAAGTTATAAAGAAGAGCTTTCCCACCCTGAGCCCACTTCCTTGATTCCACAGGCAAAGCAGAGGAAAAGGATGTAAAAAGAAGCAAAGGGGGGCGGCCAGTTAGCTCAGTTGGCGCAGTGCTCATAACACCAAGCAAGGTTGCCGGTTGGATCCCCACATGGGCCACTGAGTTGCGCCCTCCACAACTAAATTCAAACAACTACTTGACTTGATGCCGATGGGTCCTGAAAAATCGCCCTCCACAACTAGATCAAAACAACTACTTGACTTGGAGTTGATGAGTCCTGGAAAAACACACTATTCCCCAATAAAATTTTAAAAAAGAAAAAAGAAAAAAACAAGGGTAAGAGCCTCACTGACGTGACCTTTTGTTTCATGATACCTTCATTTTATGAGATCCCTTACCACTTTGACTCTAATGGTCTTTAAATGTTGCTTATGACTATGAACAGTCTGAGAAATAGCATCTGTCAGAATATGTAGTATGGCATCGCATGATCATAGGCACAATGTTTGTGTCATGACTGATAAGCCTATCTCTTGCTCATTGACCAACAGTAAGATACTGGAAATATAAAATAAAAAATAAATAAATAAAAAATAAAAGTTATAGAAAATGCTTTTCACTTTTTGGAAAACAGAAGAGGCATGAAATTCTAGGTCATCACCAACTTTTTCTTCTATTTTTAAACTGAAGATAATAGCTAACAAACTCTAAAAAAATAACTTCCACCCTGCAAGTTTACAGAAAGTCATCTGAGTTTCAACATATATGATAATAGTGAGGAAAAATATTAGGAAGTACCCTTCTTGTGAAATAAATTTACTTCTAAAATAATTAAACAATATACCTATTACAAAACCATTTGTTGTGAACCACATAAATTTAATTTCTGATACTAGTAGTTATTATACATCTAATATGAAAATGGTCACAGGTAACTGCAGAGAAAAATCTAATAGAATTTTCTCCATAGTTCAATTTATTCCCCTCAAATTAAATGTGCATTGTGAAGGCACCATGCCCCTGTACAAAGCCAATGTTCATTTCCTTTAATAACAATGAGTTTCAGCTAAGTTTATCAAAAGCAAGTCAAATAGAAAGGCTATCATCATCCTGAACTTTGCAGTGTTGTTAAAAGCTATTTTAAATGTCTTCAAGCCCCACACTAAAATTAGCTGGCAAGTGAACAATAAATGTTTCCAAAATAATGAAGCACACGGTAAGGCATAAGACCCTGGAACCTCAAATGAACAAAATATGCCAGTTCTCAAATCTGGCAAGAAAGGCAAAACAATCTAAAAGATTCTGGCCAAGGAACGAGAACAAATGACATCCATAACTTATTGGCGTGCGCACATTTTATTCTTCAGGCAGGTCCCACACTAAAAGTGAAACCGGATCATTTCATTTCCAGCCAACATTTCCTTGTATTAAATGAAAACGGCGACCAGTGTGCATCACCCCAAGTCATGTTCGGGAAAACAGAAATCGATAAAAACAAAAATCACGTCGTTCTCCAAGCAGAGTCCTGCAAAACGCAGGTTCTCCACCTATGTAAGGTCAGGCTTGGTCTAAATTCATGTTAGGGCACTTCGGCACAGGGGTCTCAAACCTCTTCAATGAAGGCTCAAAACGGCTAAAGACAGCCCGCGGCCACGCTCGCAGAAACGGTCCTTTGCACAAGAAGGCCAGTGAGGGACAATCCGGCCGCTCGAAAAAAGGGTGAAGGCTGGGACACAGGAGGGGAAATTGAGTCAGAGAAGAAGCGGAAGCTCAGGAGATCGGGACAGAGGGTCGCCCGCGCCTCGAACCCTCTCCCAGTCCACGAGACCTCCCCACGCCACCCCAGGTGTACCTGTCACCTGCCGTGCAGCCACGACACACGGGTCGCTCGTGTTCCCCTCCCTGCCCAAGCCAGGGCCGCTCTCGGTCCGTAACTGCGCTTGCGACAACGCCGGGGCGGAGCGGGGAGGGCGGCGGCGGCGGCGGCGGCGGCGGCGGCGGCGGTAGCTGCTGCGCCAGTGAGCGGCCGACACGCGCCTTTCCGCGGTTCAGTTCCTAAGCCGGCCTCGCGCAGCAACAGCCCAGCTGCCAACCGCCCTTTACTTCCGCTTCCTATTGCTGAGGTTCGGAGGACATCCGGCTACCGAGTCACGGCTGGGACAGCCTAGAGCGTCACAGGGAGCCGCCATCTTATATCCGAGGCCGCTTCGCCTGTCAGCTTGTTTCTTCCAGTTCAGCGTGGTTAGTTGAGGCCGAAGTGTTCCAGGTCTGGAGAGGGTGTGTGATGGGACAACTGAGACCCAAAAGCTTTACGGGATGGTGAGGTCAAAGAGGGATTTCAACCTCATTTCCGATTTGGACTCTGGGCATTTCAGAGTCTATTTTCTTAAACCCTTCTATTAAAAGCACTGGTACACAATAAAGAACAAAATGACTTAATGTTTCTAGCATCTTAAGATTTATTTGAAGCCATAAACTGTGGTAGCATCCGTTCTAGGTAGCATGGGGAAAAGAAGACTAAATTTTATGAGACAATTTCGCGTATACTGGCACTGGCAACTTAAATCCAGGGATTACTTTATCGATTGATTGACAACTATAAATCATTATGTAAAATTGTTTTGAATATGTGACACTGGGCAGATCATTTTACCTGCCCAGGGTAAAGACAAATGAATATGTCTTTAGAGGGTATAGTTTTAACTTTTATGTGAAAGCGATCTAAAAAACAAAAACACATTTAAAAATACATAAAAAGTGTAAAATCTTGACTGACTTTTGATTATATGACACAAACAGCTCATATGAAGAATGCCAGGGACTAAATACAGTACTTAAGAGCTTCAAAGCTGACTACTGGATTTTCTGTCCCTTGTTAGTACAAATGGAGTTAAAATAACTTTAAGGAATGAAAATAAGCATTTTAAAATTCATTTCTTAAGTGAACTTTTGTGTTACTGGATTTCCATTGTGTTTTCTACCACCCTTTAAATTACTTCAGGTGGGGGGTGGCCAGGTGACTCAGTTGATTAGAGCACGAGCTCTGAGCAACAGGATTGCTGTTTTGCTGCGCCCTCTGCAAGTAGATTGAAGACAACGACTTGAGTTGAACTGTGGCTAAGCCGCTGGTGGTCCCGAGTGGCATGGTGGGCTGCACCCCCCCACAACTAGATTGAAAATGGCAACTAGACTTGGAGCTGAGCTGCGCCCTCCACAACTAAGATTGAAGGACAACAACTTCACTTGGAGTTGATGGGTCCTGGGGAAAAACACACTGTTCCCCAATAAAGTTAAACAAACAAAAAAAAGATTTAAAAAAATTACTTCATGTAGTGTTTCCATTAAAAATGAAATGTTTTTTAATTCACATTACAGAGTTGGTTTTTTACTTTGTTTTACCTTGGTCTTCTGCTCTGTGATACATGAACACCACTATTGATTCTGAGGAAGAATGAACCTGCCAAGAAGGACTCCTTGTGGCTAATTGAGCCCAAATTCATAATCAGAATCCAGCAGCTGTTAACAGGGCCTCTCATGCATATTCCATTTCAGTGAAAAGTCACAGACTTGAGCTGCTAAGCCTCCTACATTGTGCTCCTGCTTTCTGAGCCTACCCTTATAAAGGAGTTCCTGGAATTGTATTTTGACCAGTAGGACTGAGACCTTCACCATCCAATCAGAAATGCACAGCTATATCCTCTTTTGCATCTTTACTGACCAGAGTGGCTCCACAATGACCAATCAGAACACATGAACCCGCCAATCACAACAGTGCTATTTGGATCAAACTATGTGGATTTGGAGTCCTACTTTGCTTAGAAATGGACCAATCAGGGACTGGGAGCAGGAACTTCTCTACATTATAAGCCAGCCTCCCCTTTGTCTCAATGGAGTGCACTTTCTGCTCCATTTCCCCAGCTTCAGCTGTAACACCAGAGCCGCAACACTTGAGCTGCTTCACTCGAGTCAAGTCTCTCTTCACCAAACCCCAGGTTGGGGACTTCTGTCATTTTATCACATGTAGATTTGTGTAACTACCACCAAAATCAAGATACAGATCTTTGTGGTGTTGGAATAGTTCCAGGGTGCTGGAAGAGCCCTACTGGTAGTGTCAACAAAAGGTCACTGCCACCAATCCAATGCCAATAGGAGTCCCCAATCTGGGGTGCAGAAAAAGGAGAGACTTTATTCAGGTGAAGAGTTTGCAAAACCTGGTTAGACAGCAGGAATACAGTGCAGGAGCCTTTGCAGCCCAGTCTGTGGCTTTTCCCTGAAATGCAGCACATGTGAGAGACATCCTGTAACAATGGCTGCTAGACTTTGATTATAAATTTGGGCCCAGTTAACTACAATGAATCCTTTTTGACAGATATGTTGCTTCTCAAGCTCAACATTTTCCCCTTTCCATTTTTATTTTTTATTTTTCAGTTATAGTTGACATACAATATAATATAAGTTTCAGGTGTACAACATAGAAATTAAACATTTATATACCTTATCACCCTAATAAATCTAATACCAGTTAGCACCATACATAGTTATTAATGTTTCCCCTTTTCAGTCAAAACCTGTTGGTGGACAATGTTGATCGATCAGGCCAGCTCATCCCATGTTGATGCTGGAGTGGCTTGGCTACCTGCTCCAGGTCTGTCTGGTCCCTCAGTAACACTCCTGTAGTTGGGCAGCAGCCAATAGAGCAACCAGATCCATTTGCCTACAAGAGGCATCCTAGGCACCTGCCAAATTCAAATAAACATACTCCTATAAAATGTCCAAAACAATTTAGGAAGCAATAAAGAACAAAGGCACTTAATTTGTAACATCAAGAAAAATAAGGGGTAATTGGTAAAAGGTATTTAGCATCAGAAATAAAAGTTTTAACCACAGTGGATTACAAACATGGAGGGATGCAGTGGCCTGGTGGATCACTTATATCTTTTGTGCAACCATTGCTCAAGTTTTTTTAAACATTTGGTCATAAAGAACATCAGTAAACTAAAAATAAGGTACAGTAAACAAATTAGAACAGCAATGAGTAGAACAATTTGTAATCCAGATCTTAAAAGAGCTCTAAGCCCAGTTGGGAGCGAGCTGAAAATATCAGAAAACCTAAATCCTAACCAGTCAGTGATATTTGAGGTGAAACTAGAATGTCCCTTAAGAGATCTTGCAAGCTAAGGAGTTTGGTTGTCTCTAATTTTACCTAGGAAGAGCTGTTTCTCCAGGTACAGCAGGAGATATTGGCTATGGTACAAACACCTCCTTGGGCTACAAGCAAATAATCTAAGTCAATGCTAGTGTCCAGAACTAATCAACCTAGGGAACCTAAAGATCTTGGCTGAGTTCTAGTGATTCTAGTGGCTGAATGGCTATTCTGTTCATTGTTCTGGTTAGATTTCACATTATTATATCTAACTGAGCAGTGAAAGCCCAGCCCATGAGCTTACAATTTCACAGAGGCATTTGTTCCCATATTAATCTCAAATTTTTACCTGCCAACATCTTGAAATGATCAAGATTCAGCTACCTCTGAGAAGAATTAAAAGTAATGGGACCGATGGAAATCAGGAGCAAAAACTAAGACCATAGTCTTAGTGCTTTTACAAGTTTTCTACTGATGATGATTGAAAGTTATACAATTGGGTTTGTTTGCTTTATACTGAACTAATGTTGAAATAGAAATAGCATTGACACCCACAAAGGTAGTATAAGCATACTCGGATTTACAAACAGGCATATTAATAGGTACAGCATGCAATAGCTGTTTGTGAAATTTGTAATGGTTAATTAAACAAAATTTGTATGAACTTTAAACAATAATATAAATTGAGCTGTTTTAAAACTAAAGGAGTTCATCACCTCCAAGCCAGTATTATGAGAAGCATTAAAGGAACTTTTTTAAGAAGAAGAAAAAGATAAAAAAATATGAATAATAAAATGACAATAACTACATATCTATCAACAATTATATTCAATGTAAATGTATTAAATGCTCCAATCAAAAGACATAGGGTGGCTGAATAGATACAAAAACAAAACCCTTACATATGCTACCTACAAGAGACTCACTTGAGATTGAAAGACACACATAGAGGCTGAAAGTAAAGGTATGGAAAAAGCTATTTCATGAAAATGGAAATGAAAAAAGGAAAAAACAAAACTAAGGTCACAATACTTATACCAGACAAAATAGACTTGAAAACAAAGGCTATAAAAAGAGACAAAGAAGGACCTAGTAATCCCACTTCAGGGTACTTACCAGAAGAAACCCAAAGGACTGCTGCAAAAGCACATGTGCATGCATATGCTCATTGCAGCACTGTTTACAGTGGCCAAGATATTGAGACAGCCTGGGTGCCCGTCGATGGAAGAATGGATAAAGAGGAGGTGGTACATATATACAATAGAATATTGCTCAGCCATGGAAGGGAATGGGTCCTTGCCATCTGCAGCAGCATGATGAACCTGGAGGGTGTTGTGCTGAGTGGACTATGTCAGACAGAGAAAGACAGATACAATGTGATTTTGCTTATATGTGGAATATAAGAACAAAATTAACACAAAAAAACAGAAACAAACTCATAGACACAGAGAACCTTTTGATGGTTGCCAAGTGGGAATGGAGGTTTGGGGGGATGGATGAAAAAGGGGAACAGATTAAGAAGTACAAATTGGTAGTTACAAAATTGTCATGTTTATATAAAGTATAGCATAAGGAATATAGTTAATAATATAATAACTATGTATAGTGTTAGATGGGTCCTAGATCTATTGGGCTGATCACTTCATAAGTTACATAAATGTCTAACCACTATATTGTACACCTGAAATTAATATAATACTGTATGTCAACTGTAATTGAAAAAAAAATTATTTAGACAAAACAATAAATTGGGCCGGCCGAGTGGCGCGATGGTTAAGAACTGGCTTGGGATGCCAGAGGGCCCCAGTTCAGATCCCACATATGAGGGCCAGTGACACTTGTCTGTTCCCCTTCCCCCAATTCCCCAGCGCTGTTCCCATCCCCCCAATTCCCCAATAAAAAATCTTTAAAAAAAAAAGCAAACAATAAATTAAGTAAAGATAGTCCTAAAAGTTGAACTCCCAGATTGTGAAGGACTCAGTTACTGCAAAGAGCAGAGAACAAGTATGAATAGGTTGTTGCTAATGATGCAACTAGACCAAGGCCGAAAGGATATCTATTGGATGATGTGCAGAAAAGTGAAAGGAAAGTACGATGTTGCACAACACATGTAATTGGAACATAGAACATAAGAAGGATGAACCATAGGAAACTGGACATTATAAAGCAAGAAGTGGAACATCTAAACATCACCATGCTTGGTGTTAGTGAATTAAAATGGACTGGAATGGGACATTTCCAGTGAGAAACTACAGAGTGTGCTACTTTGGAAATTATAAATGCAGAAGAAACCAAGTGGCTTTAATTCTGAGGCAAGATGGGATTACATTGCAAGGTCTGACCAAATAATATCAATCAGACTTCCAGGAAAACCTAATCACAGAACCACCATTTAAGTCTATGCTCCAACTACCAAGGCTGAAGGAAACGAAATTGAAAGCTTTTATGAGAGTATCCAAGAAAGAATCAATCACACACCAAAAGAAGACATGCTGATAACTATAGGCGATTGGACTACAAAAGTTGAAAATAAAGCGGAATCAAATGTGGTTGGACAGTTTGGACTAGGGGTCATAAATGAAGCAGGCAATCAGTCATGGATTTGTGTGAAACCAACAACTTGTCCATTTGCAAGCACATGCTTCAAACAGCTGAACAGACAACTGTACACATGGACATCACCAGATGGCCAATATAGAAACCAAATAAACTATGCGAGTGGAAGCAGGAGATGGAGAAACTGTGTTCTCTCAGCCAAAACAAGACCAGAAGCAGATTGTGGTACTGATCACAAACTGTTAATATCAAACATTACAGTAAAGCCAAAGAAGAGTACTAAAAAGTTCACAGTGCCAAAATATAATGTAAATAATGTTCCTGATGGATTTAAAGTTCGCATAAAAAAAAACAGATTTGCAATGTTAAACTTAATAGAGGGAGAACCAGAAGAACTGTGGGCTGAAACTAGAAATATTATAAGGGATGAAAGAAAAGAAGACGCCGGAAGTAAAAAGGAAAGAAAAATTGAGGATGACAGAAGAAACACTAAAAATTGTTGAAGACAGGCAAAAGGCAAAAGTTAAAGGTGAAAAAAGTAGTATTAGAATTCTGACACAGTTTTTCAATGACTAGCACATAGAGATAAAAAAGACTATTGCAGGACCTTGGTTAAGAGCTTGCTCAAGAGTGTGAGCTCTGAGCAACAGGGTCGCCGCTTCGATTCCCACATGGGCCAGTGAGCTGCGTCTGAGCTGCCAACAGGTGGCAGGATGGCTCAGCTGGTGAGAGCACGAGCTCCTAACAACAAGGTTGCCGGTTGGATTCCCACATGGGATGGTGGGCTGTGCCCCTTGCAACTAGATTGAAAGCGGCAACTGGACTTGGGGCTGAGCTTGCTGCGCCCTCCACAACTAAGATTGGAGGACAACAATTTGGCTGTTACCCTTCCCCAATTCCCCAATAAAATCTTTTTTTAAAAAGACTATTACAATAGTCAATATAAGGGGATACAGGAGAATAACAAAAAATGGAAAAACAAGAGATGCTGAGCAACCAATAAGGCAGCACACTATCTGACAAGGAGAAAATAAAGGGAAGATGGAAAGAGTACACTGAAAATCTATACAGAAGAGACAAAAGGATGACAGGAACCTTTGAAGAAGTTTCCTATGAGGAAGAACCTGTAATTCTAGAAAGCGAAGTGAAACCTGCCCTGAAAGCATTGGGAAGATAATAAAATAAATCACCAGGGGTAAATGGGATACCAACAGAATTATTGCAAGACACAAAGACTGAATCTTTCAACGAATATGGAAAACAAGCAGCCTACAGACCAGGAACGTTCAATAAAGATCCCAATTTTCAAGAAAGGAGGTACCAAGGAGTGCTGTAACTATAGGACCATTACTCTACTTTCCCATGCAAATAAAGTGATGCTCTAGTCTAGGTAATGCGTCAAAGGCTTACATGGAGCAAAATATGCCAGATGTTCAACTTGGATTCAGAAAAGGAAGAGATATTTGAGATCTGATTGCAAACATTCACTGGATACTGGAGTGCTCCTAAAAAATTCACAAGATTAGCCTGTGTTTTATGGACTACAGTAAAGCCTTGATTATGTGGAAAAGCTATGGATTGCTCTGAAAGGAATGTGCATGCCTCCGCACTTGACTGTCCTGATGCATAACCCCTATTGTGGATATGAAGCCACTGTCAAGACAGGATGTGAAGGACAGAACAGTCTCCTATGAGCAAAGGTGTCAGGTAAGGGCACATTTTATTTCCCTATTTATTTAATCTGTGCGCAAAATATATCATATGAAAAACTGGGCTAGACTCGAAGGAGGAGTAAAAATTGGTGGAAGAGGTATCAGTAACTTAAGATATGCAGATGCCATTATCTTACTGGCAGAAAGTAGCAATAATTTGAAATGATTTCTGATGAAAGTGAAAGAAGAAAGTGCCAAAACAGGACTGCATTTGAACATCAAGAAGACAAAAATCATAACTACAGAAAAAATACATAACTTTAACATAGACAATGAAGACATTGAAATTGTTAAAGATTTTGCTTACCTTGGTTCAGTCATCAACTCAAATGGAGACTGTGGTCAAGAAATCACGAGAAGGCTGAGACTCAGGAGAGCAGCCATGGAAGAAGAATTAGGAAAGACCACGAAGAGCAAAGATGTGTCAATAAAAACCAAGGCTAAGGTCATCCACACCCTTGTATTCCCAATTACTCTGTACGGATGCTAACGTTGGACAGTGAATACTGATAGGGAAAAACTTGATTCGTTTGAAATATGGCGCTGGAAGAGAGCTCTGTGGATCCCTGGACCACCAGAAAGATGGACAAGTGGATCCTCGAGCAACTTAAGTCTTAAACATCAGTGGAGGCAAAAATGACAATACTGAAGCTGTCCTTCAGGCACATCATAAGAAAGCAGTGTTCTTTGGGAAAGATAATAATGCTGGGGAAAACAGAAGGCAGCAGGAAAAGAGGAAGACCAAATATGAGGTGGCTTGACTCCATAAAAGGATCCATAGGCAGGAGTCTATAGGAGCTGAACAGGGCTGTAGAGTGTATTATTGGCCTAGAATTAACCCCTGGTCATTTGTAGAATGTGAAAGCATTCACAAGACTTTACAAAATGGGAGAGCAAAAAGACTTATTGAAAGTCGGGCAGAGAGAGAGAGTTCTATTGGGAACTGGCAAAAGGAGTTTAGCTCAAGTTTTATATTTTTCAAAGTAGGATGTAGGTTATTTGTGAGTCTGTGGGGGCGGGGCGAAGGGGGTTGCCATTACAATTGTCTTCTCCTGGGATCTGTCCTGTTCCCATCTATGATGGATGTAAGCTTGCAGGGGGTTGCTATTGCAATTGGGAACTGTTCTGTTCCCACCTATGATGGATGTAAAGTGCTTGTCAGCCTGCAGGTGCAGTACTAGCCAGGGGAGTCAGAGTCCAGCGGTTAATATTTACCTCATTCCTGTTAACTTACAAGCTCGCTCCCGTTAACTCTACTTGTCACATCATAGAGGACAGGACATTGTGGACATCACTCATTCATAGTGTCGCCAGGAGTTGGAGCTGACTCAAGGGCACATAACACACACACACACACACACACACACACACAAACCAATCAAATAACAACTTGTACAAAATATAGCCCAACTATCACTAACACATAAATACTTTTCTTCTGTAACCTTGCGACTTC
This sequence comes from Hipposideros armiger, assembly GCF_001890085.2. Classification (NCBI taxonomy): domain Eukaryota; kingdom Metazoa; phylum Chordata; class Mammalia; order Chiroptera; family Hipposideridae; genus Hipposideros; species Hipposideros armiger. Next base: position 155,529 of record NW_017731942.1, read on the forward strand.
TCCCGTTACCCTGAACCACCTAATTCCAGCTGATAAAGCCCCTTCTCCCCTGAGAGTCCCCACTGGTGTGAGCATTAACAAACTTTTATCTTTTGTGCTTATTATTAATTGTCATTAGCAAAGCCACCCAGTAAATTCCTAATGGTGGATCACTCAAGGGAGCCTTTGCAGAGATCCCTCTATACAGGATCAACACACATGTGAAATAGGAGATGTGTTTGGAAGAGACAGTCCTCCATGGGTCTCTCAAATCTTTCTGAGAATTCAAGTCCCTGACCACATTTTCCTCAGGCCGTTTCTCAGGGTTTTCTCTTCAGCAAGCAGCCTTGAGGGATGTGGTAATGTTTCACACTGGAACAAAAAGCAGGCTTGCATACTGCTTGCTATAAAATAGTAAGTTCCCCAAGCTCAGTGTTTCTCAGCTGCCATGCAAACTCACTGGGTACACAAATGATATCTGGGTCATATTGCATCCCTGCCACCATGGGACTGTGGGGGAATGGTGGGAAAGACTCGTGCACACATGATGCCCACCCATGCAGCTTGCTGTGCTGTAGGTAATAAAGTCCATGCAATGGAAATTTATTACAGGAGTCTGGTAACTTCTGCCACCACCCACAAAACAGTAGCAGGCTAACATATTAGCCAGTAGGGAAGATAAAATAAAATTTCAGCACCAACAAGGTGGAGAAGGACCAAAAGAGAGCAGAGGCAGAAAGCCCAGGGGAACATGATTAAGGGCAAAGCTGCTGGCATTTGGGCATCTTGCTCTCAGCCTTTTACAGATTAATACTTGCCAGAAAAACCTTAGGACATTTGAAAGGGACTCAGACTCACTACTATATTTGCTTCATAAAAAGAATGAGCAACAACACCACACACTGAAGGCACTCCTGGAAAAATGAAGAAATAAACAATTAAAGAAGAGCAGACAATCAAAATTACAAATTTAAAAAGGCATATCAAGTTCCCTAGAAAAAATTTGCAGCAATTGTAGAGAAATCCCAGGACATTCTTCTAGCCAATGTTCCACGTCTCGGACTTCCCTTCTCCAGAACGTCCTCCTTCCACAGCTCTCAGAAGACTGTTTAAATGCATAGTTTACATATAACATGGAAGGCCACGAGAGAGAGTAAGTAAGACAGGTAACAGACAAAAAAGGGAAAAATACCAAACCGGTGGTGATCCAGGGGGAGCATCTCCCAATAGTATTCTTTTTTTTTTTTTTAAGATTTTTATTGGGGAATTGGGGGGATGGGAACACCGCTGGAAAATTAGGGGAAGGGGAACTGACAAGTTGCTGTCCTTTTGTTCTTCAGTCTAGTTGTGGAGGACGTTGCTTCACTGGCCCAAGTTGGCACCATCATTGCACTCTTCCCAGGCGAGGCAAATCAGTCGCTGACTTCCGGACGGCTGCTCACTGCGGCTGCTGGCAGCTCAAGCTGGCTGCTGGCTACACACGGTAGCCCATGGCAACCCACTGCCACAGGGGCTGCAGTCTACGCCTTCGCAGCGACTCCCGACAGCCCAGCTCCAGGTTGAGCTGTTGTTCAGCATCTTACCTGTGGAGGGCAGTGTCACTGGCCCTCATATGTGGGATCCGAACCAGGGCCCTCTGTTGTCCCAAGCCAGTTCTTAACCATCACACCACTTGGCCGGCCTTCCCCATAATATTCTAAAAACAGAGGCCTGACTGGGGCTTAGGAGATGGTCCTTCTGTTTTGTTGACTCTGATTTAATGACTGGAACTATTGGGTTTGGGCTACACAGACACTAAGTTCTAGGAGGTTCAATTTCTCCTGAGAAAAACTAAATGGCTACTGGGAGAAACATTTTTCACGCAATTATTTTTATTTTCTTAACTTCAGACTTATAAAGTAAAACAGTAACTACATGTAATAACTAATCTATGGTTTCATAAAAAATATAATGCAAAACCTAAATAATATGGAAGCTTAAGGGCACCTTGAATTTGAAATATCCTTTCCATCAAGCAGTGAAAATTTGGTGCACTTTGGTGTGAATATATTACTCATGCATCTAAGATAAGTAAGTTACACAATTTTAAAATAGCTTTACTGTGATTTGTTAACATACGATTCACCCTTAAGTATACAATCCAATTGTTTTTAGTATAACTACAATGATTATACTAAAAGTCACAGGTTTTTAGTATAATCATTGATTGTGGGTGATGCAACCATCACCCAAAATCAATTTTAGAAGATGTTATCACCCCCCAAAACAATCCTATACCCATTTCCCACCAACTCCCCACCCCATTCCTCAGCAACCACTAATCTATTTTCTGCCTGTATATATTTGACTTTTTGGTGTTTCATATAAATGGAATCATATACTATATGGTCTTTTGTGACTGGCTTCTTTCACTTAGAATAATTTTTTTTAAGATTTTTTTT
>NW_017731942.1:160488-173466 GCF_001890085.2 Hipposideros armiger
AATGGTTGCTGGATTTTGTCAAATGCTTTTTCTGCATCTATTGATATGATCATATGATTTTTATTTTTCATTTTGTTAATGTGATGTATTACATTAATTGATTTGCAGATATTGAACCAACCTTGCATACCATGAATGAATCCCACTTCATCGTGATGTATGATGTTTTCAATGTGACACTGAAGTCGGTTTGCTAGTATTTTGTTGAGGATTTTTGCATCTATGTTCATTAGGGATATCAACCTGTAGTTTTCTTTTTTTGTAATATCTTTGTCTGACTTTGGGATCAGAATAATAGTGGCCTCATAAAATGTGCTTGGGAGCTTTCCCTCCTTCTGCATTTTTTGCAATAGTTTGAAGAGAATACATATTAATTCTTTTTTGAATGTTTTGAAAAATTCGCCTGTGAGGCCATCCTGTCCAGGACTTTTATTTGTTGGAAGCTTGTTGATTACTGACTCAATTTTTGGTAGTAATCAGTCTGTGCAGAGTTTCTGTTTCTTTTTGGTTCAGACTTGGTAGATTGCAACTTCTAGAAATTTACCCATGTCTTCCAGATTGTCAAATTTGTTGGCATATAGTTGCTCATAGTATTTTCTTACAATTTCCTGTATTTCTGTGGCATCCATTGTCACTTCCCCTCTTTCATTTCTGAGTTTATTAATTTGGGTCATCTCTCTCTTTTTCTTGGTGAGTCTGGCTAAGGGTTTGTCGATTTTGTTTATCTTTTCAAAAAACCAGCTCTTGGTTTCATTGATCTCTTGTATTGTTTTTTTATTTTGGTCTCTATTTCATTTATTTCCGCTCTGGTCTTTATTAGTTCCTTCCTTGTACTCCCTTTGGGCTTGTTTTGCTGTTCTTTCTCCAGGTCCCTTAGGTGTAAAGATAGTCTGTTGATATGAGATTGTTCTTCTTTCTTTAGATAGGCCTGCAATGCTATGACTTTTCCTCTTAGGACCGCTTTCGCTGCATCCCATAGATTTTGAGTTGTTGTGTTTTCATTGTCATTTGTCTTGAGATAGCTTTTGATTTCTTCCTTGATCTCAGTTTTGACCCAGTCGCTATTTAGTAGCATGTTATTCAGCCTCCATGTATTTGTGTGTTTTCCAGGTTTCTTTTTACAATTGATTTCTAGTTTTATAACATTGTGGTCAGAGAAGATGCTTGATATGATTTCAATCTTCTTAAATTTATTGAGACTGGTTTTGTGTCCTAACATGTGGTCTATCTTGGAAAATGTTCCATGTGCACTTGAGAAGAATGTATATTCTGTTGCTTTAGGGTGCAATGCTCTAAAAATATCAATTAAATCCAGCTGGTCTAAAGTGTCATTTAAGGCCACTGTTTCCGTGTTGATTTTCTGTCTGGAGGATCTGTCCATTGGTGACAACGGGGTGTTGAAGTCCCCTACTATGATAGTGTTGCTGTTGATCTCTGTCTTTATGTCTGTCAAAATCTGTTTTATATATTTAGGAGCTCCTATGTTGGGTGCATAGATGTTTACTAGGGCTATGTCCTCTTGTTGAATTGATCCTTTTATTATTATGTAGTGTCCTTTTTTGTCTTTTATTGTAGTCTTCATTTTAAAGTCTATTTTGTCTGAAATAAGTATTGCTACTGCAGCTTTTTTCTCATTTTCATTTGCGTGAAATATCTTATTCCATCCCTTTACTTTCAGTCAGTGTCTTTTGATCTGAGATGAGTCTCTTGTAAACAGCATATGCATGGGTCCTGTTTTCTTATCCACTCAGCCACTCTACGTCTTTTGACTGAAGCATTTAATCCATTTACATTTAAAGTGATTATTGATAGGTGCATTTTTATTGCCATTTTGTTATTTGTATTTCTGATCTTCCTGGGTAAGCTTGTTTTCCTCTTTCTTCTGTTTAAAAAGTCCTTTTAACATTTCCTGCAATGCTGGCTTGGTGGTAATGAATTCCTTAAGCTTATTCTTTTCCGAGAAGCTCTTTATCTCCTTCAATTTTAAGTGATAGCCCTGTTGGGTAGAGCAATCTTGGTTGTAGACCTTTATTTTGCATCACTTTGAATATTTCCTGCCACTCTCTTCTGGCCAGCAGAGTTTGTGTAGAAAAGTCAGCCCTGGCAACACAGCTCTAGGTCAGCAGGGCAGGCCCCCAAGGCACCACAGGGTGTAGTCAGTGGCCCCAACCAAGTCAGAGCAGCATGCACTCCTGCATCGGCAGCCAAACCACACAAACTCACCTGGAAAGCCCCCGCTGAATCACGCAGGCTCACAGCTCACGGCCCTACACTCCCAGGAAAACTCCCTGTCTCAGCCTGTCCCAATCAGCTGGTCAAAGATCAGACCAAGCAGCCCGACAGCCAATTGCCATCCAGACAACCCTGCACGCACAGTGTGGAACTCGGAGACCTAAGGCAAGTCGCACACTTCCAGGTCTCAATAAGCAGTCTGTTGTAGTTGGAGCAAGCTTGCCCGGCGTTTCCCTGGCTACGCAGCACAAACAATATGGAGGGTGGGGATCCAAGGCCGCATGTGCGCGCACGCATGAACGTACGCACACACACGCACTCCTGCACCAATTCCAGCAGACTAATGCAGTCCCATACCTGACCCTCTGTGGGAGGGCCCAGCCCTGAAAAAATGGCGATCTCCTGTGCACTACTCGTGTGCAAGCTCCACACCAGGGGCACAATGGTCCCAAAAACCTCCAGCTCCTGCGCCAAAGGCACTCAGTTCAGTCCTTCCCTGAGGCTCCTGGACCCCGCTCACAAAGCTACTCCCTCCACAAGGAACCAGGTGAGTGCTCACCAGCAAGTGAGTCGGTTTGCCAGCTCCGCTGTCTCTCCAACTGCCCTCAGCCTCACCGAGGTGAGCAAAGAGAGTCCTCACTATTTTCTACTTCCAGCTATCGTAGAACTCCTCTTCTCGGCAAAGTAACTCTGGGGTGGTGAGCCTGGTGTGGGGCCGGAGGGTCTCTCCCCCAACCGGATTAGCCTCCCCACTGCTGAGGTGCCCCTCACGGGGTTCACCCTCTCTCGTCTCCGCCCCTCCTACCGGACTTGACGTGGCCTCCTCTTTAAGTCCTTCGTTTAGAGGTTCTGCTCGTCTAGGGTACAGGGAACTTCCGAGGTTGAAATATCTTATAAATTATTTGTAATTTTGTTGTGATCCTGGGAGGTAGTCGGTACAGCGTCTGTCTATTCCGCCACCTTACCGGAAGTCCTCATCACCACTTCTTATTGTCCCTTTTACTATATCATCCTAGTGGATGTGAAACGGTATCTCTTTACAGTTTTGATATGATTTCTCCAATGACTAACGATATTGAGCATCTTTTCACATGCTATTTGGTCATTTATATATCTTCGTTGGAGAAATGTCTGTTCAGATCCTCTGACTTTTTTAATTGGGTTATTTGTCTTTATTATTGAATTGTAAGGTTTTTAAATATATATTCTGGATATAAGTTCCTTTTCAGATACATGACTTGAAAATTTTTTCTCACATTGTGTGAGTTGTCTTTTCACTTTTTTGTTGTTGTTGTTTTTGCTTTTAGCTGAGCCATCCTGCCACCTGTTGGCAGCTCAGCGGCAACTCAGCGGCAACTCAGCTCGGGCTGGACTCAAACCGCTGTTGCTCAGAGCTCAAACCCTTGAGCAAGCTCTTAACCAACTGAGCCACTCGGCCGGCCCTGTCTTTTCACTTTTTTGGTGGTGTCCTTTGAAGCACAAAATTTTCAATTTTGATAAAATCCAATTTATCTAGTTTTTTCTTTTGTTGCTTGTAGTTTTGGTGTATATCTAAGAAGAATTTGCCTAACCCAAAGTCATGAGAGACCTACTCCCATGTTTCTCAGTTTTCTAAAAGTTTTAGTTTTAGCTCTATATTTACGTCTATTATCCATCTGCATCATGACCACCACATACATAAATATGGGTAGTGGTCCAAGGCTGGTGGAAAGATAGACCACACAGGGCTAATCAGGTAGGGCATCCTTCCTAGTGTATTAAGATATGTGGTTGAGACGTGAACTCCACCCCCAGGATAGTTGGTGGCTCAAGGCTCCAAACCTGCATTCCTGAAGGCTCAGGGCTACTCCTCCTCCTCTTTCTCTTTCATAGGGTCCTCCTAGACACCAGAGTGTGCCACCGACACCTGGGTCATGCAGGAGCTGAGCTGCATACTCCGCTCTTTAGGATAAGCTGTCCCACAAAGGGGGTCAGTTGGAGGAGATTTAGTGGTGGTCCTTGCCCACCCGTGTTCTTTGTGGGAGTGTGAAATTTCCTCAGTGTTGGCAGGTGGGCGAGCCAGAATGGGAGTGCTGTGTGCATGGGGCAAACACAGGGAGAGAGCATCCTAATTACTGTGAACTGGCAGATGACACACTGTGGGGTGGGCATGACCCCTATGGCCATTGATGGTGAGCAGGAAATGTGGAGATCTTTGATCTGGAGAGTATCATATGGTGCTTCACATTCACGTCATGAGCTGGGGGTCTAAGTATGGAATGATGTGGTCAGGGAAGTCACAAAGTAAGCCTGACAGCCTCAGGAGGCAAGAGCAGGTTCCTGGGGCTGGAATTGAAGTGTTCCCATTCTACCCTGCCGATGATTTTAGCTGGGTGTCTAATGATCATCAGCTTCTTGGGTGGCCTAGTAGCCCTGAAAGACTAATGCACCTTCTTCCAGCTGGAACTCAGCAGTCCTGGAGTCATGAATCTATAAGTCAGTTTTCTGGGCCAGATACTAGGGCAGGGCCATTGCCCTTAGGCTGCTGTGTAAGAGCAGAGGAGGTAAACAGAGAGGCAGCTTTTGGGACAATGTCAAGTTAAAGTGAGAACCAAAGAAGATCTCAGGTAACAAAAACCAGTTAGAAGGAGAGTCTTAGTCAGAATCAAAAGGGTAGAAGCTGAAAGACACAGATAAGAAAAGATTCAGATGATGTATAGCAGAGGCAGGCCCTGGGACTATAAAAACTTTTAAGAAGATTTTCTTAACTATTTATCTGCCACAGACTGTCTTTGGCAGTCTCATGGACCATTCTCAGGAAAAAAAAAAAGTACTTAACTACATAAGATAAAACACATAGGGTTCCAGAGGAAACAAAGTATATACAAACATGGTTATTATCAAAATACATTAAAAACCAAATCTGTGCATAGTAATTCATGTGCTTCTTTATTAATGTATTAAATAAAAAGCTGTCAGTAAATCTAATAAGCAATATTCTTTCAATATGTGATGGTTACAATTTGTATTTTGAGGTACAGTTTCTGTAATGTGATATGAAAATATATGTGACTTCTATTGGTGGCAAAGTTACATGTACTGATAATATTACTGAAATCCTTTACTTTCATTTATAATTCAAGGAAATGGTAATTATCAGGTAGACATTAGTGAAAATAAACATGTACCTTTTTTCCCATTCAAGTTCACAGACCCTATAAATTCTATCCCCAGATCTATTCCAGAACACTGCTCTAGAATCATTTTCCTAAAAAACCCAAAACCTTAGAGGTATTCTTTCCTTAGCCCCTCCCCTGGGAAGGTGGGGCCCGAATGTCTCTAGGTTTGCTTATTGCACATTATAGTTCAACTGGTTTGTTTCAGAGACGGGACGCAAAAATCTTTCTTTTTCTCTAGCTCAATGTTTTTCAAACACTTTGACCTGTGACAAAAAATAAGAAATGCATCTTGCATTGAGACTCAGTACACATACCCACAACAAACTAAAATTTCACAAAATAATACCCTACTACATATAGTGTATGTATCCTATATAGTTTGCTAGGGCTGCCATAACAAAATATCACAGACTGTGTAGCTTAAACAGCAAAAATTTATTTTCCCACACTTCAGGAGGATGGAAGTCCAAGATCAAAGTGTCAGCAGGCTGGTTTCTCCTGCGAGTTCTCTCCTTGGTTTGCAGATGGCTGCCTTCTCACTGTGTTCTTACATGGCTTTTCCTCTGTTTAAACACAACCCTGATATCTCTCCATCCTAATCTCCTCTTATTATAAGGTCACCAGTCAGATTGAATTAAGAACCACCCTCATGGCCTTGTTTTAACTTTATCACCTCTTTAAAGGCCTTATTTCCAAATACAGTCACATTCTGTGGTCCTGGGTGTTAAGGCTTTAACATATGAATGTGGGGGGATACACTTTAGCCCATAACATAAGCAAAGTAAAAACATAACTATATTTATACAAAATGTTATTTACTAATATTTAAATGTATCAAGTAAATCCCCTCCAAAAAATTAGGAAAGATTTTATACATATTGCATTGGATGTGCTTGCTTGCTGATTAGTTTAGCACAGCCTGAAACACCTGGCTGATTACACAGTCAAGCCTTTTGTTTCTTTTTATCAGGTCGGAATTGAAAATTGTAGTTCACTCTGAAAACAGGGATTATAATAACAATACATTCTTTTTACTCGTCAACTGAAATTTTTTCATCCTACTTAATGTCTTATAGACATCATTCAATGTAACTAAGAAATCAGGCTCTGGGGCCGGCCAAGTGGCGTGTTGGTTAAGAGCTGGCTTGGGAAGCCAGCTCTGAGCACCAGGCCCCATTTGGGATCCCACATGAAGGCCAGTGACACTGCCCTCTATAGCTAAGATGGCGAACAACAGCTCAACCTGGAGCTGGGCTGCCGTGAGTCACCCGCAATGGTGTAGGCTGCAGCCCATGCTACAGTAGGCTGCCATAAGCTACCCTGTGTGGCCAGCAGCCAGCGTGAGCAGCCAGCAGCCAGTGTGAGCTGCCAAGAGCTGCTGTGAGCAGACGTCCAGAGGCCAGTGACCTATCTCCCTCACCCGGGAGAAGCGCAATGATAATACCAACATGGGCCAGTGAAGGAACATCCTCCACAACTAGGTTAAAGAACAAAAGGACAGCAACTTGTCTGTTCCTCTTCCCCCGATTCCCCAGCGCTGTTCCCCTCCCCCAATTCCCCAATAAAATCTTTTTTAAAAAAGAAATCAGGCTCCAAGTCTACTTCAGTAATCAGCAAATGGATGTTTTATCTAAGTACTTTTCTTTAACATTTTTTCTTGTGGAGAGTAATGAATGAAAGTTTGAGACAGATAATGTGAGATGTAACAATATCTCTAGTTGTGTTTGTTGAAACTATCTTCATTTTTTCATATTATAGCTAGAGCAATCACTTTTTTTTACTTGTTATAACAACAATGTGTTTTGAGCCCTTAATATCCTGAACACGTGGTTTCAATTTTAGTTAAAAGAACACCAAAAAAATTAATTAAATATGCCAATTTTGTTGCCCAAATTTCATGTTTAAAATAATTGCCAAATGAGATTGCTTTTCAAATAGAAAAATGTGACTCTTATTCTAGTACTCACACTCCATGCTTCATACCATTCCTAGCAACGACTTGAACATGATAGAATAAGTGGGTCTGGTTTGCTTCACTTCTGAACAGAACAGGTCTCAAGTCGGGCTACTCAGCAAGCTTAATTTACTTTAATAAAATGCAAAAGTTTCACTGCATTTGTCAGTGCATCCATGATATCTGGCAAAATTTTTTTGGATATCAAAATTTTATGATGTATAAAACAGTGATTCCAACCAGCATTTCTATTAGCAGCATAGAGCTCATCTATGCACTGTTTTCTGGTCCTATTTACCACTCCATCACTTCTAATTATTTACTACATTTTAAATTTAATTTATATTGTTCAACATTGTATTTTTCCAATTCTATAAGTTTCCATTTGTATTTGAGGTTAATTTTAGACAGCATTACTTTGTAAGCACTATAAGTAGAAATCTGTTTTGTTCACTGCTATATTCCCGGCACCAGGAAAACTGCCTGGCTCACACTGTGCACCAAATAACTATGTGATAAATATATGAACACATACTCCATCCAACAGTCTTGCCACACACACCACACTTAAACCTAGAAGGTTGCACTGCTTACACCATCATTGCTCTCAGCAAGTGGACTGCAAATTCTGCATATTCTTCTAAATGTTTGTCAGTGGCACAGATTACATGAAATACGACGTCTAGTAATAAAGTTCATGAACTTGTTGCAATGATGTTGCTAACATTTTTTTATATCAGAGGGATTATTCATTATGAATTTGTACCAATTGGACAAATAGTTAACCAAGTTTTCTATAGGGTTGTCAGAAAAGTCATGACGTATTTTTTTCTATGTTTTTCAAAGGTAATTTATTTATATAAAGAACAAACATCAATCAATGATATATTGCCCGTTTTGTTTGATGACCTTTTGCCATCTTTCAGTGAGCTTCATAGTTCCTCATTCATAGAAGGACCAGTATTTATTTGCAAAAAACTGAACAAGGTGCTGATTTACAACCTCATCTGAATTGAACGTTATATCATGCAAGGAGTTTTGAAGAGAAAGAAACAAGTGGAAGTCTGATGGTGCAAGGTCAGGCGAGTATAGTGGGTGTGGCAACACATCCATCCAAGCTCCAAAAATGTTTGACGGGTGATCAAACTTGTGTGTGGTCTCACGTTGTCATGATGGAACACAACTCCTTTACAATTAACGAGCTCTGGACATTTCTGGATGATGGATTCGTTCAAACTGTCCAATTGCCGACAGTACACATTCGAATTGATTGCTTGGTTCCTTGGTAGGAGTTTGAAAAACACAACACCTTTAAAATCCTACCACACTGAGAGTATAACCTTCCTCTGATGAATGTCTGCTTTCCATGTCATTTGAGGCAAATCATCGTGTCGGGATCAAGACTGTTTGTGCATCACATTGTCGTAAACAATCCACTTCTCATCACCAGTTATCAGTCGCTTCAAAAAAGGATCATTTTCCTCACGTTTAATGAGCATATTGCAGATGTTTACTCGCACCGTCAAATGAACTTCTTTGAGTTCACATGGAACCCAAATATTGAGCTTGTTTACATATCCCAGCTTCTTCAGGTGGTCATGAATGCTTGAATGATGGATGTTCAATGTTTCTGAAATCTCTCATATCATGTAACGTGGGTTTGACTCGCTCAATGCCTTTATTTTGTTGTCATCAACCTAGGTGGGCCTCCCTGACCGAGGAGCGTCATTGAGATTAAAATCACCAGCATGGAATTTTGTGAACCATCGTTGGCACTGACGTTCTTGTAGAGTATTGTCATGGTAAACTTCATGCAACTTTTCACAAATTTGACATGCATTCTTCCCTTTATGGAAGTAAAATAGTAAAATATGGCAAAAATGCACAGTTTGATCTTCCATCTTCAACTTGTTGTAAAATCTCCAAAACTCAAACAAATTTTTTTAGAATGAAGCTAGAACTGTCAGCTGTCAAATGACATAGCAATAACATAAATGTGAATGACTCTAGTACTTCTAAAAATAAACTAGTGCCATCTGTTGCAAAAATGCGTCATGACTTTTCCAACAACCCAATATTTGGAAGTGCTGAAAAGGCTGTGTGAAAAAGTTAGACAACCTGAATTTTGTGCCAACAATTCATGGCTCTTGTATCATGATAATGCACCAGCTCACATAGCACTGTCTATGAAGGAGTTTTTAGCCAGTAAACAAATAACTGTATTGGAACACCCTCCCTACTAACCTGATCTGGCCCCGAATGACTTCTTTCTTTAACCAAAGATAAAGGAAATATTGAAAGGAAGATATTTTTATTACATTCAGGACATCGAGGATAATACGACTACAGCTCTGATGGCCATTCCAAAAAAAGAGGTCCAAAATTGCTTTGAAGGGTGGAGTAGGAGCTGGCTTCGGGGTACATAGCTTCCCAAGGGGCCTATTTCAAAGGTGACCAGAGTGACATTCAGCAATGAGGTATGTAGCACTTTTTCTCAGATGCATTCGCGAACTCAGTTGTCAGACCTCATATTCTATTGTCACTTAGAGGTATATTTAAATTTATCACTGGATTTATCAAAAATCAAATGTCTTATATCCATGTATAATTTCTTATATGTCCTCTTCCTTTGACACACAATATACCATTAAATGACACTTAGAAGTCATTTTCATTAACATTTATATAACAACTAGAAAATTGGGATAACTAATTCTTTTTTCTTTCTTTGAACATATTTAAAGGGCTTATCCATAAGTTTAGCATGAGTTAATTTTTATATGTAATTTGAGGTAGGAGTCAAGATTTATTTTTCTTTGCATATGAACATACAATTGTTCTAACCATAGTTATTGAAAAGATGATTATATCTCCTTTGCACCTTTTTGAACTGCAATTAATCATATATGAGGGTGGTTTATTTCTAGACTTTCTATTCTGTTCCATTGAATGACACATCTGTCCTTAATGCAATACCACATTAATAGTAAGTCATGAAAGACTTGAAATCAGGTAATGTAGGTCATCAGGCTTTATTCTTTTTCAGGGTTGTTTTGGTGGGTTTTTTTGGGGAGGGGGTTTTTTTAAAGATTTTTATTGGGGAATTGGGGGGATGGGAACAGTGCTGGGGAATTGGGGGAAGGGGGAACAGACAAGTTGTTGTCCTTTTGTTCTTCAGTCTAGCTGTGGAGGACGTCGCTTCACTGGCCCAAGTTGGCACCATCGTTGCGCTCTTCCCGGGCGAGGCAAATCAGTCACCGGCTTCTGGACGGCCGCTCACGGTGGCTTCTGGCCGCTCACGCTGGCTGCTGGTCACACACGGTAGCTTATGGCAGCCCACTGCCACAGGGGTCGCAGCCTACACTGTTGCCGGCGACTCACAGCAGCCCAGCTCCAGGCTGAGCTGTTGTTCAGCATCTTAGCTGTGAAGGGCAGTATTACTGACCCTCATATGTGGGATCCGAACCAGGGCCCTCTGTTGTCCCAAGCCAGTTCTTAACCATCGCGCCACTTGGCCAGCCCTGTTTTGGTTCTTTTAGCTCTTTTGCATCTTGTGATTCTAAAATACCTATCTCCAAATACATAGAGCTCAGCTTGTCAATTTCTGCAAAAAGAACTTGCTGGAATTAGGATTGTGTTGAATCTATAGATAAATGTGGGGGAAAGTGTCACCTTAAGATCTAGTTTACTAATATAAACTCATGGTATATATCTCCATTTATTTAGTTCTTTAATTTCTTTCAGCAATTTTTTTGAGGCTTTAAGTACAGGCAGGCCTCAGAGATATTGCGGGTTCAGTTCCAGACCACCGCAATAAAACAAAAATTGTAATAAAGCAAGTCACATAAATTTTGTGGTTTCCCAGTGCACATATAGTTACATTAAACTATACTATAGTCTATTAAGTGTGCAGTAGCATTATGTCTACTAAAACAATACAAATATCTTAATGTAAAAAATGTTATTGCTGTGTTTCATCTTTAGAAAGACCCAAGGAGAGGTCCTTGATTTATTCTAAAATACAGTATTCTGGGGAGGCCAGGTGGCTCAGTTGGTTAGAGCATGTGCTCTGAACAGCAAGGTTGTCAGTTCAATTCCTGCAGGGGATAGTGGTCTGCGCCCTCTGCAACTAGATTGAGACAATGACTTGACTTGGAGCTGATAGATCCTAGAAAAACACACTGTTTCCCAATAAAATTTATAAAATAAAATAAAATACAGTGTTCTGAGAATAAACTTTCAGATCATGCTTTTAGATTGGATGAAAATTTGCAAAACTCTTAAGTTAAAACTGGATTCATAAAAATGCTAACAAATGACCAAGATAAACAAAAATTAATTACTTGGGACTAAATAAATTGAAGGTAATTATAATTTTATGACCTTTTGTTTGACACGTTGCTGATTTTTAAAAATCTTTTGTTTTCCAGATAAATGGAAACGTGTTTCTCTTAAACTACCTATAATTTAGAGCACTTTGGTAAATTATACTTTTAGAAGCAGAATTGAAACATTTATCTTTTTCTCCCTACCAGATCCCTCTCGAATTTAAAAACTGAGTATTATTTTCACAGCAATGTGGTTATCTGCATAAATTCAGTATCAATCTGTTCTTTTTATAACAGGACACAATTGGAAACTGGTAATATTCCCAAGGCTTTGACTGGAATGTCATGTTTGAGGGAGAGACTCATAGACTCAGATGTAACCAGGCAGACTGAAGGAACTAGATTGACTATGAAAGCCAATAAAAATCCTTTGGGAAAACAGCCTGGTGCCTTGCTTATAGGGTTCTCAGCAGTCTTTCCAGGTAAGTAAAGAAGGTGACTTCCTAGCAGAGGCAGAGAAACTCACGATATTTTGGGGACCTCTAGAAGAGAAGTATCGATTCAAATCTGAAAGTGCTACAAGCAAAGTGTATTGGCGAGTATGTGGCTTGGCCTCTCAGCTTCAAGAGGCTGTTCAAGGTTCAGTCTGGAGATTCCTCATGAAAAATTCCAGCACAGCAGATTTCACAGAGCCTATATGATCAATGGCCACTCTTGTGGTATTTACACAAGTCACAGGCCAAGTTTATTGAAATTTGACTTATTTTGCAAATAAATTAGTCTTACTTTAGCTATTTTTGGCAAAAATGGGGGTGATTTTAGAGGGAAAAATTATGTTTCAGTAGGAGCTATAATACACATGTATGGATATTAAATTCTAGTCCTATTAACTTCTTTGAGGCTTTTGTTATTTAGCTTTAAACTGGACTGGATCCTGAATTCTTCTAGTTTTTTTAAATATTTGGTTACAACCCTCCAAACTAACATTTTCCTTTTTCTCCCATCCTTTCATTTGGAATCATTGAGAACTAACATTGCCATTTTTCCTGAATCCTTGCAAATTGCAGCTAGCTGACTGATACAAACTTCAGAGAAATCACCACAACCACTCATGCTTACACAATCTGTGTGACTGGTGTTGTGTAAGACACACACACACACACACACACACACACACACACACACACACAAAGTTTGCCTGAACACCTGATGAGATCACCAGAGACATTCAAACTGCAAACCAGGAAAATCTATCAGATTGTCACTGTCTTCACTACCGCAAAAGAAGCTTTGAACCTAACAAATA
>NW_017731942.1:177954-183230 GCF_001890085.2 Hipposideros armiger
TTTTGCTCCTCAGTCCAATTGTGGAGGACGTCGCTTCACTGGCCCATGTTGGTACCATCATTGCGCTCTTCCCGGGTGAGGCAGATTGGTCGCTGGCCTCTGGACGGCCACTCACAGCGGCTCTTGGCAGCTCTTGCTGGCTGCTGGCCACTCACACTGGCTGCCAGCCACACGTGGTAGCTTATAGCAGCCCACTGCAGCAGGGGCTGCAGCCTACGCCATCGCTGGTGACCCACGGCTACCCAGTTCCAGGTCGAGCCGTTGTTCATCATCCTAGCTGTAGAGAGCAGTGTCATTGGCCCCCATGTGGGATCCGAACTGGGGCCCTGATGCTCAGAGCTCTCGTTCCAAGCCAGCTCCCAACCAACATGCCACTCAGCCGGCCCTACAGAACATATTTTAAATTTATCCCTAAATATTTCATTTTTTGCTGCTATTATGAATAGTATTATTTAGAAATTTTCTTTTCTGAAAATCCATTACTAGTATATAGATACATAATTGATTGTTAGATACTGAACTTATACTCTATGACCTTGCTGCATTCACTTACTTTGTTGTTGTTCTCTAGTTTGATTTCACTTCCTGGTCTGCAGGTACCTGAAGCAGATAGATACCTGGTCCCACGTGTGCCCATTTTCTGGGGCCATCTCAGCTTGTCAAGGCTGCCGTAGTCAAGTGACTGCAATGGTGAAGCAAGAGGACAAATCCAGTACTGTCATTTTTAATTTGGCATAATACAGGACACCAGTGTTAGAATGGGCATTTTATATTATTTTAAGTGTACAGAATTCATAAAATCAAGAAAATTTTCAAACATAAACATTTGGAAATATTACAAAATATTAAAAAACCTCTCCAGCCCCTCCAGTTTTCTGATTCCTTTGACTTTAGTCCCTCCACCAAAGCGTCCCCTAGGAGCCCTCACTCCTGGTGTCCGGGGGCTTCTCCCCCATCTCTGCAGGGCTTCCTCAGCACAGTTCAGGAGCACTACATGGGGCAGCTGCTCCAATGTGGCCAGGGACCAATTTGAAGCAGTTCCCACTTCTCTCTCACTGTTCCAGAACATATTATGGCTCTTGACATATTCCAAAGCCTCCCCATGCCCAGAGGACGCCTCTGCTGGGTCCCTGCTCAGCCGTTTGCATGTGTGGAGCCATGGTAGAGGGGAAAGGGTTGGGAAATTGTCAGAGCTGAGGGATAAAGAGGAACTAGGAGAGCATCAGGGATGATTGGGGGATACTGAGGAGACTGGAGACTGAACCAAGAAGGGTAAACAGAGCAGCTGACCAATGTTGAAATTAATGGTATTACCTCTGCAAAAATGCCAGCANCAAAAAACATCTAGCCTAAGAGAAAACTTATAAGAGTTTATTTGACCCAAGCTGACGATAATTGCCAGGAAGCAAAATCTCATCGGATTGAGAAAATGCACCTTGAAATGGCAGTTTGCAGCTTATTTTGCACATAAAATCAAAGAAGGAAGGTTACATGAAATCCATTGGTGATAGATTAAGGAGGTGGAAGAAAGCAAAGTGGGGAAATCTCTGGGATTCAATAAAAAGTAAAATGGAGAGGCAGGTACTTCTTTTACATAGGTGGGTGCAGGATAGTTCACAGTTCGCTTTTTACAGCACATACAGGTGGTAATCAGGAGACAAGCATAATAATGAGGAATTGTGAAGTTTCCAGCTCTAGTCCAGAAAAAGGATACTGACATTCCAAAGATGTTATCTTAGGTGCAAAAAGACAACAGAGAGGCCCCCTGAAAAGGCACAGACTAACTTTATGAAGGAAGCTAAAGACGTGACTTCCCACCATGGCCCACTTAGTTATGAAATTTTTTTGTGCTCATACCATCTTATGTGGTTATTTTCAGTCTCCTGAACTTGTCAGGTTAATATGTGGCCCCTTGGGCTAGCCGAGTGGCTCAGTTGGTTAAGAACTTGCTCAAGAGCAAGCTCTGAGCAACAGGGTCGCTGGTTCGATTCCTGGCCTGAGTTGAGCTGCTGCTGAGCTGCCAACAGGTGGCAGGGTGGCTCAGCTAAAAGAAAAAAAATATATATATGTATATAGCCCCTTTTTCTATCCACAATACTCTGCTCTAATCATTAACCTTTGTTTTTCTTTTGTTTCCATAGAAATGCCCCTTATAAAATACCTGATTGCTTGCTTACACAATATAGGCTAACTGTGGGGAGCCCATCTGCACCATCACCTTCTGAAATGCTACATAGTGGTTTAACTGAACTGACTTATTTTCAGGACTGAATGATTGGTTCAATGAAATATGGAGCAATCTACCAACTCACTTCTGGAACATGAAACTTTTTATTCAAAGTTTCAAAGGCAAGACTGAGGGTGACCAAAATTTTGCCACCCCAAACTATGTCTTTGAGATATTGATTTTAAGCCAGTTATTAAGAAAGAAACTCGCTAAGAATTGGTGACCCTCCCCAACCCTTCCCTACCTAAAGGAATTCAGGTAGAAAAAATTGCTTAAAGGAAGGGAGTGCTTTAGCATCGTAATCTAAACTAAACATGGCAGATGGGAAGAAATCTAGCAAAGGCTGTTTACTGAACTTCCCTCTGTGTCCCATTGTTTCTGGGTGGCCCAGCAAGAATTTGTTTACCATATTTTGCTTGTTCTCATCTACCTATAAATTGCCTGCTTTCCCTTTGAAAAATGAGAATCCTGCCCCCTTTCTTCTTTGTCCAGAATAGCTTATAAGTCCCAACTGCCTGATTTGTTTATGGGTCTCATATTCTTATGTCACATCTGCATATACATCCATAATAGATTTTGGACATTTTCTCCTGTTAAAAACAAAATTCTTTGTTGCCAAAGAATGCTAACCATCATATGAGTCTTCAGCAAGTCGTGTTCTTTTTCCGAGTAAAGGGTCTTGTCTTAATATTGACGAAAATGCACTATCTGTGAAGTGCAGTAAAACAAAGTATGCCTCATCTTATACAATGGCACCCCTTTATCCTCCATTTCACTCTCCATGTTACCTGCCATCAACCATGGTCCAAAAATATTCAATGGAAAATTCCAGAAATAAACAATTCATAAGTTTTGAATTGTGTGCTATTCTGAGTAGCTTATGAAATCTGGCACCAGCTCACTCCATCTCACCTAGATGTGAATTATCCCTTTCCCAGCATCTCCACTATACTATACTATCCCTTTCCCAGCATCTCCACTATACTATGCTACCAGCTCCTTAGTTACTTAGTAGCTGCCTCAGATATCAAACTGACTGTTGTGGTATCGCAGTTGCTTGTGTTTGTGTAAACCTTATTTTACTGAATAATGGCCCCAAAGAGCAAGGGTAGTGACGCTGATGATTTGAATATGTCACAGAGAAGCCATGAAGTGCTTCCTTTAAGGGAAAAGGTGAATATACAATAGTACAAGATATTTTGGGGGAGAGAGAGAGAGAGAGAGAGAGAGAGAGAGAGAGAGAGAGAGAGACCGAGACCACATTCACATAACTGTTATGACAGTATATTGTTATACTGGGTTGTCAGAAAAGTCATGATGTATTTTTTCTATGTTTTTCAAAGGTCATTTATTTATATAAAGAACAAACATCAAAAAAAGAAAACAAAGAACAAACATCAATCAATGATATATTGTCCGTTTTGTTCGATAACCTTTTGCTATCTTTCAGTGAGCTTCATAATTCCTTGTTCATAGAAGGAAGGACCTGTCTTTATTTGCAGAAATCTGAACAAGGTGCTGATTTGCAGCCTCATCTGAATTGAATGTTATACCACGCAAGGAGTTTTGAAGAGAGAGAAACAAGTGGCAGCCTGACTGTGCAAGGTCAGGTGAGTATGGTGGGTGTGGCAACACATCCCATCCAAGCTCCAGTAATTTTTGACGAGTGATCAAACTTGTGTGTGGTCTCATGTTATCGCAGTGGAACACAATTTATTTACAATTAACAAGCTCTGGACGTTTCTGGATGATGGATTCGTTCAAACTGTCCAATTGCTGACAGTACACATTTGAATTGATTGTTTGGTTCCTTGGTAGGAGCTTGAAAAACACAACACCTTTAAAATCCCACCACACTGAGAGCGTAACCTTGCTCTGATGAATGTCTGCTTTTGATGTCGTTTGAGGCGAGTCATCACGTCGGGACCAAGACCATTTGTGCACCACATTGTTGTAAACAATCCACTTCTCATCACCAGTTATCAGTCACCTCAACAACGGATCATTTTCCTCATGTTTAATGAGCATATTGCAGATGTTTATACACGCCATCAAATGAACTTCTTTGAGTTCATGCGGAACCCAAATATCGAGCTTGTTTAGGTACCCCAGCTTCTTCAGATAGTCACGAATGCTTAAATGATGGATGTTCAATGTTTCTGCAATCTCTCGTACCGTGTAACGTGGGTTTGACTCGATCAATGCCTTTATTTTGTTGTCATCAACCTCAGTTGGCCTCCCTGACCAAGGAGCGTCATTGAGATCAAAATCACCAGCATGGAATTTCGTGAACCATCATTGGCACTGACGTTCTTGTAGAGCATTATCACCGTAAATTTTATGCAACTTTTCACAAGTCTTGACATGCGTTCTTCCCTTTATTGAAGTAAAACAGTAAAGTATGGCAAAAATACAGTTTGGTCTTCCATCTTCAACTTGTGGTAAAAATCTCCAAAACTCAACCAAATTGCTCAGTTTTTTTTAGAATGAAGCTGGAACTGTCAGCTGACAAATGACATAGCAATAACATTGGTGCGAATGACTCTAGTACTTCCAAAAATGAACTAGTGCCATCTGTCGCAACCATGTGTCATGACTTTTCCGACAACTCAATAATTGTTCTATTTTATTAGTTGTTGCTGTTAATCCCTTACAGTGCCTAACTTATAAATTAAACTTTAACATAGGTATATATAGGGTTCAGTGCTATCCATGATTTTAGGCATCACTGAGGGTCTTGGAATGTATCCCCTGCAGATAATGGGGGACTACAGAACATTTTTTTTAAAAGATTTTATTGGGGAATTGGGGGAGGGGAACAGCGCTAGGGAATCGGGGGAAGGGGAACAAACAAGTTGCTGTCGTTTTGCTCCTCAGTCCAATTGTGGAGGACGTCGCTTCACTGGCCCATGTTGGTACCATCATTGCGCTCTTCCCGGGTGAGGCAGATTGGTCGCTGGCCTCTGGACGGCCACTCACAGCGGCTCTTGGCAGCTCTTGCTGGCTGCTGGCCACTCACACTGGCTGCCAGCCACACGTGGTAGCTTAT
>NW_017731942.1:184560-202610 GCF_001890085.2 Hipposideros armiger
AAAAAAAAAAAGCAAAGAGCAAGGTATGCTCAAATCCTGAAAAGCAGCACTGCCTGCTCCAGAGCTATCTGAGGACTCTTCACAAGAACGCTCATCCCATAGAGTCAGGCCTGCAAGGTAACCAGGTGTTTTTTTTCCCCAAGTCCAGCTTCCTGAAAAAAGGGCCCAGAAACAGAGGCCCTTGAGCTGGACCACTCCACCTATTGTGAGAGAAAGTCAGGTGACTTGAAGATAAGTGGATTAAGGCAGGGGAAATGGCCTGGACAAGTCTGTCTGTCTGGCCACTTGGCTTTTCCGTATCCCAGATCCAAAAGAGGGTGCAGTGGCCCCTAAGTCTATTCGTGAATCACCTTCTTCTTGAAGGGGCTGGACTCCAACTCAAGGATTTTCTGGCCCAAAGTATGGTCAGTAGAAGAAGGTAGGCAGTGGGGAACTTCAGGGATTTGCCAGACAAAGCCTTGTAGACAGGGTGGGAGGCAGGCCTGGAGCCGGTCTCTGCACCTCAGGATAGTGCCCACTAAACTTTCAGGGGCCCAGGGCCACTGTGAGTGGGGGGGGGAGGGAGGTGGGCATGTGTTCATGAATGAGATCACATCCCAACTGTTCAGAGGGCCTGAAGCCACAAAGCCACCAAGAGTCAAAAGGAGTCAAGCTGAGCATCTCCAAAGGCCCGTGGAGTTGGCAGGGCCCCAGAGCCAGGACATGGGTGTAAGATCGGGCCCTGCTGGCCTGGCTGTGCCCTGATGCTGACTGACTCTCCACTCCTGCGTGCAGGCACTCAGAGTGGTGTGCTCCGGTAGCCCAGCCTCTTCCTGGAGTCTCCCAGCACCAGTGCTCCTATTCTACCTCTCTGGCTTCTCCACTAGGCCCCGGCTCTCTTCTTCAGGAGAAGCCTTGGTTCCCTCCAGCTCAGTCTTCCCAGGGAACTGACCTGTTCCATATGCCCTGAGTCAGCCTGAGTCAGACCAACATGGCTTACCAGGACATGACCTCCTGATGTGACCTGCTAGCTCAAAGACAGGAATTTTCTAGCCAAGAGTCAGACAACTGTCTAGAAGCCGAGTTAAGATAGAAATCAGATCCCCTGGACCCCAGGGATTAATCAGATATATGGTGTGCTATGTAGAATAATAGCCTACCATAGATGCCCTCAGTTTAATCCCCAGATGTAACTAAGGGTATGGACCTTGAAATGGAGAGATTATTCTGGAATAGGCAGGTGAGCCCAGTTTAATCGCATGAGTCCTTAAAAACAAAACTTTTCCTTGGTTAGAGAAATGATATGGAAGGAGAGACCATTCAAAATATGAGTGGGGGGACTTAACCTGCACCAGTTGCTTTCAAGGTGGAGGAAGGGGCCAAAACTAAGAAATGTGGGTGGCCTCTAGAAGCTGAAAATGGCCCTCATCGGAGAACAGCAGGAAAACAAAGATCTCAGTCCTACAACCACAAAGAACTGAATTCTGCCAACAGCCCAAATGAGCAAGGAAATGGATTCTCCCCTGGATTCTCCAGAAAAGAAAGTAGCCACTGATACCTGGTGAGATTTACATCAGACAGCTGACCTGCAAAACAATAAGATAATAATCGTGGGTTTTTTCAGTTGGTGGTACTCTATTATTACAGCCATAGAAAACTAATTCAGACACATACTGTAGAGCACCGAACCAAAGCAAGAGCAGAGTCTGAAGGAGCAGACTCTGGGAGGGCAGGAGTGTCCTCTGCACCAGAACTTGGAGGGTCTGCCATGGGTGACTGGGCTCCATGCACACTCAGTCTCTGTGTGTCTCTGTAATACACGTTTTCAGTTCGTGGGAGAGGATTCACTCCTGCAGTGGGAGCCCACACCCACCCTTGTGGTCAGGAGACATGGCATGTGATTGTCCTCATTTCACTTGGGGTTGTGGAGATGAGTTCGTAAAAAGGACTATGGATCAGCCAAAACAGCAATTGCTCACTACAATGTTCAATCATGGTTCCTCTATTTAAAACATCTGAAAAAGTGGTCTTAACTGAGATTTCCATGGCCACCCAGACCTGGAAGTAAAAATATTGTCATAATAATGGTCACAAATGATTATTTCTTTGACTCTGCCTCCATCCCTCTGCAGGAAAGTTTTATTGTATTTATGTAATGCTCCCTGAGGGTGGTGATGGGTCTGTTTCCTTGTTTGAATACCTAGTTTCTGTGGGGTGTCTGTCACCAGTCTATTGATGAAGTGAGTGGCCCATTCTTCCTGTCTGCTCCATGGGAAGCATACTGTTGCCTTCTCTGTCTACAGGGGTGATCTCTTCTCTCCCTGCTGATACCACAGACAGGAACCTCTGATGTGGCCACTCTCAGCTCTGCTGCTGGCAGCAACATCCAGATCTCAGGTTTGGGGGCCAGGACGCTGGCATTTGTTACCATGGAAACTGCTCACAGCTGTGTTAGTAGTTCCTTACATGTCAACTTCCCACAGAGGCTGAAGTGAAAAAACTTTCTTTCTACCTTTTGTGTTTCTCTCTATGCTTTGGGTAAGTTCCATGAAAATACCACTGATTGCCTACTGAATAGCCAATCTTTTCTTCTTCCTTAAAGATTGTATTTTCGATTTTTAGCTAGACATATTGTTGTCAAGGTAAAAACCTATATTCCCAGCCTCCCTTGCAGCACACCATCTGTGTTCTGGTGATTGAGATGTAAGTGAAATAGTCCATGCAGTTTCCAGTAAATGTCTTTAAAGAAAAGATATAGGGCCTTCTTTGTCTTTTACTCCTGGCTAGAATGCAGATGTAATGGTTTGGTGTAATAAATAATTTCTTTAGTCTTTTGTGCTGGGTTCCTGGTATCAAGCTTCAAAAACTCCTGGGATTTCCTGGGGGAAAGGAGCATCTGTTATGCTAATGAGGTAACTCTTGAGAGCCTCTATCAGCGGTTCTCAACCTGTGAGTCGTGACCCCTTTGGGGGTCAAATGACCCTTTCATAGGGGTCGCCTAAGACCATCTGAAAACAAAAAGATATTTACATTATGATTCATAACAGTAGCAAAATTACAGTTATAGAGTAGCAACGAAAATAATTTTATGGTTGGGGGTCACCACAACATGAGGAACTGTATTAAGGGGTCGCGGCATTAGGAAGGTTGAGAACCGCTGCTCTAGATGAAGGGTAGAAAGTCGGGACTTTCGGCTGCCCAACCTCTGGAGATGGGAGGGGGCTGAAGATGAGTTCAATCGTGTGGCCACAATTTAATTTATCATGCCTACATAGTGAAACCCCAATAAAGGATCTGGACATTAAATTCAGAGGAGCTTCCTGGTTGGTGAACACACTGATGTGCTGGGAGGGTGACACACTCCAATTCTAAGAGGAAAGGGCATAGAAGCTCTGTGGTCCCTCTCAGACATCACCCTGTGTGTATCCTTTATAATAAAACTGTAATTGTAAGCATAGTGCTTTCCTGAGTTCTGTGAGTCATTCTAGCAAACTATTGAACAAATTCATGAGAATCCCCAAGTTTGTAGCCAATCAATGAAAAATGCAGGTGGCCTGGGGATCACCTGAGACTTGTGGCTGGCACCTGAAGTGAGGACAGCTTTGTGGAGGACTCTGCCTTCAACCTGTGCCCCTGCACTAAGTGGGTAGTTAGTGTCAGGATTGAATTGCAGTCCACTCAGCATTACACCAGTTGAGGTGGAAACAGAGTTGATGGCTAGAGCTGGTGCCTCCAACTTGGAACATGAGGCAGCCAATGAAATTTTGCAGTGCAGAAGATAGTGATCTGGAACCTTCAAGCTTGTGCAGCCAGCATATCAATGCTGCACTGCCTACGTTCAGACATAACACTGTAACTTCACAGCTTTCGGCTACTGCAATCAGACCCACTCAGGTTAAGGTGAATTTGTCAAAAAGTTACCCATGGCTTTAAAGATGGGTCTTCATTCTGTCTCATAATGAGCGGGCTATAAATGAAGATCCACGAGACTCTTGGTCAGTTCAGGGACCGAGTAGCTGGTCTCTGGCTTGAGGTGTTTTTCCATCTGCCTGGTGAATCGGCCCCTCCCTGTTTTGCTTCTGCATGGGGCCCTGACTGCCCATTGTCCCTGGGAACTCCGTGCTACACTTTTCTGTCTTATGGCTTCAGCCTATTCCGGGCTCAGCTTTCTTATGGCTTTCTTGGGCGTTAGGCTTTTCATCTCCTGTTCCTTCTTATCTTTCTACATCACTTTCAAAGTCCAGAAAGATTTGAGAAGTTTGGTTAGATGCATTCCTTCTAGTATGGGCCGAAATTTCCTTCCATCAGCCTATAGAGTAGTTGCCCTAGACAGCGGTTCTCAACCTGTGGGTCACGACCCCTTTGGGGGTCAAACAACCCTTTCACAGGGGTCGCCTAAGACCATTGGAAAACAGAAAGATATTTACATTATGATTCATAACAGTAGCAAAATTACAGTTATAGAGTAGCAACAAAAATAATTTTATGGTTGGGGGTCAGCACAACATGAGGAACTGTATTAAGGGGTCGCAGCATTAGGAAGGTTGAGAACCGCTGCCCTAGGATCAGATGCCATTCTATTCTTGGTGTATTAGTTAGCTATTGCTGTGTAACAAATTGCCATAAACTTAGCAGCTTAGAACAACACACATTTCTTATCTCACCATTTCTGTGGGTCAGGAGTTCAGGCCTGTCTTAGCTTGGTCCCCTACACAGGTATCACAGGCTGCAGCTGTCAGCTGGACTAGATTCTCCTCTGGAAGCTCAACTAAGGAAGAATCAGCTCCCAAGCTCACTCAGGTTGTTGGTAAAATTCATTTCCTTGGTGTGTAGAACTGAGGGTCCAGCTTCCCACAGGTGCTGGGCTGGAGGCCACCCTCAACTCCTGGAGGCTGCCTGCAGTTCCTTGTCATGTGAGCCACACAGGACCTTCATCAGACCAGCCAGGAGAGGCTCTAGAGCAAGTCTGGCAGCAAGACAGTCTGATATAATGTAACATGGTCAAAGAAGTGACTTCCTCTCATCTTTGCCACATCCTATTGTTTAGAAGGAAGTCACAGGTCCTACCCACATTCAAGGAAAAGAAATTATACAAGGGCATGAATATCAGGAGAAGGATCATGACAGATCATCCTAGGGTCTGTCCACCACACACCCCACCTAGCATAGGTGCATTTGGGGTGGGGACAGTGGTACAGAATGTGGTGCCCAGACAAGACTCATGCTGAGTTTGGCCTGAGTAATAGACAGGTGAGATATGAAAACAATGGACATAATAAGCAAGTTCAAAAGCTTCATAATCTTTATATGTGCAGCTCATTTAATCTATACAATCAGATTAAGATATGTAATGGTATTCTTATTTTACAGATGAGTGAACTGGAAGAGACTAGGATTTCCCTGGCTGAGAAGTTGGCCAAGTGGGGGATGGTATCTGGATGTAGTTATTTGCTTTTCTCTAGATACTAATCATCCAGCAGATGTGATGCCTGTTGGTGTCTTGGCTCAATCCATCCAAACTATCTTGTGTGGACATCATTTTCAAAATCCTGAGATACTAATAAGCCCTGAAACTGGCCAGGGGCTTGAAAACCTGAGGTGTGGAAGGTTCAACCTGGCTGGGGCATGCACAAGGAGGCTGTCTTCAGCACACCGAGCTCAGTGGATGGGGATTCTAAGCCCTAGCAACACAACCATGGGTGAAACATCTGTTTTCCTTCAAGAGTCCACTATGTGAGGGACTGGAGACTTGGGTGAGTAGAGCAGCAGATACTGTCTGTCCCTAGTAACTAAGCAAAACTCAGACTTTGTTCATGTACTATGATGTGTTTGTTATCCTCAGTAAACATTTGTTAATCCTTCCTGTTGATGGAGATATAAAGATGAGTGACTTCTCTCTCCGCCTACTCCAGAAGGAATACAGAGTAGAATAGTGCTGTGACAGAGGTACTGGAGAAGTTCCATGCATGGAAAGGTGAGGAATTCCGGGAAGGCTTCCTAGAGAATATAAATAATTTTCTTTCCAGGTAGGCATTGTAGAATCGGCAGCACTCTGCTAGCTGATTGCTGAAGGTTGAGGCTTATAGAAGACACTTCAGGCTTGAGCAAACTCCTGGGGCCAAACTGTGCAGAGAACTGGTAGAAACTATTGAGAGAGGGTCCAATGTTTGGAGGGACTAAATTATTAAGGCCTTTGAATACAGGGTTTAGAGGTTTGGAATATATTCCAAAATTATTACATCATTGATAGGGAAAGACAGGCTCAGATCAATGCTTTAGAAGAAGAATTCTGTGGAGGACAGATTGTGGGTAGGAAGGGATTTGAGTGGGGGCAGCACTACTGAAATGCAGACAAGAATAATGAAAACTTGAGCCAAGGCTATGGAAGTGACTAGAAAGGGGGGTAGAGTGGTACATATGGTGAGTCTGGGAGATGGAAAAGTGGAAACAAGAATAAACTAGTACAGCTGAAACTAATTCTAAAAAATGTGTATTTCATAATAAAAAATAATTTAATAAAAAAAAGAATAAACTAAAGGCAGACAGGATGGTGATGCCATTAACAAAACCCAGAAATCAGGAGTACAGAAAGGAGGCAAATCAATAAAGGTGTTCAATATGGTAAATTCCAGGGACTTGTAAGACATATATGGATTGGTACAGCAGGTGGAACTGTCAGTGTGCAACTCAAAGAGAGTTGCCGTGTAGATAAAATTTTGAGTCATTTTCAAGAATATTTGAAAGTGTGAGAGTGCATTAAACCAGTTAGGAAGATAGTATAGCATTAAAAGAGAGTTGGAGTCTTAAAAAATGCTATACAGTATCTGTGAAGGAGGGGGAATAATGGGGGTTGATACGAATAAGAGTAGAACCAGGAGAGAGAGTGGTTATAGAGGCCAAGGGAAGAACATTTTAAGGAGGAATTACCATCAGTAAGCTAGACAAGATGAGAACTAACCAAGGACCACCGGGTGAAGTCGAGTAGGTCACTGGCAACTTTTAGGGAGCATTTTGAGAAGGGTGGCAGGAGCAGAATCCAACAAGGATGGAGACTGCCTAAGGAGAGAGGAGGCTAGAGTATATTTCTTCTTTCAGAAGAAATTTGATAAGGGAAGAAAGTGAGAAAGGAAAACAGCTTGAGGAAAGAGGATGGGTATTTGAGACTCATCCTAGCAAGCAGTTATCTTACACAGCTGAGCTCGATAGAAAGAAGGGATTTACGCCAGTTTATTTCTTTATTAAGCACAAAACTCCTGGTCTAAATTATTGCTTTGGGAAGGCAGGAGGGGAACGTAATCTTTATTATTAGACACAAATTTTGCTTCAGCAGTTTTGGCTAAGACTTCTACAGGTGTATAAACTCCGACCTTTCAACCCTCAAAACAACAACAAATCAACACCATCCCCCTTCGCTTCTTTGCAACTGGAAAGACTGAACAGGTGCACAGAGCCCGAGCCCTGTGCCAGGAACCACTATCCGAGCCGGCCTGCTTTAACCCGAGTGTGCTCGGCTCTGGGACCGGCAAACCCGATAGCCTCCCCAGACCGGCATCCTGCTCCTCCCATGGTGCTCAGGCTTTGCGGTCCGTGACCTTCTGTGGTGACATCAAGTCCCACTCGCAGCGCGGGGAAACGAGCCTAATCAGGAAAACCCTCGGCCGGCCCAGCTATGACTCCTTTCCCCCGCTGCAGCCAGCCTCCATTACCCTGTTCCCGCGCCGCACTTCCCTCGGGAAAATGAAAGCCAGCGCTGTCAGCTGAGGCAAAAGGGTGGGATCCATTATCTTTATACTACGCGAAGAGAAACGCCAGAGCCAACTCTAGACTGCAAAGGCGGACGTTGTCTCCGGGAGGCCCCGCCCAGGCCCGCACTCCTGACGCCGGGACTACATTTCCCTGAGGCGTCCACGGATCCGCGGGGCAGGCCTATCTGCTCCCTCTTTCACACTGAGCGGTGACTGGCTTTCCTGGAGGAGGGCGGGGTCTGCTCCAGCCAATAGATGAGGGGCTCGTTACAGCGGCGGAAGCGGCGGCACTGTGCTGAGGGGTGGGGGACAGAGTGCTCGCGCCCCGGCGGCGGCGGCGGCGGCGGCGGGTCCGGAGCCGAGGACATCGGCCCCACAGGCGGGGAGTGCACAGGAGCGAGCTCGAGGCGGCGCGGTGGCCACTCGGCACAGTACCCAGGTAATGGCGGGACGGGCGCCCGGGAGAGGGAGGGGAGGAGACGAGGGGGCGGGGCGGCGAAACCGAGCTGCAGCGTCCGTCGCGCTGCGCGTCCCCGGGGAAGGGCAGCGGTGCCGCGTCTCCGGCGGCTTAGACCTGGGCTCTGTGGCAAGCTGGGCATGGCGGTTGGGCCAGTGGCAGAGGCCGGGTGTCCTACGGCAAGGAAAGAAGAGACGTCGGGCTGGCTCGGGCGTGGGGGCGTGGCGGGCGTGGGCCTTGGTTGGGGAAGCAGAGCGGCCGGGGAGCGCGGGCGGGCGGGCACCCCGAGAGTTTGGCTTCTGGAGCAGTTTAAAGTGACTCTCCACATCCGGGCCCTGCGCCCGCCGCTTTTAGACCCCGGCCGAGGCGGGGCCTCCCAGCTCTCCGCCCCTCTCGCCGGGAGCACTGTTCTTTTTCGGCCATTGGTTCCACCTCGAGGGGTATGAGCTACCCTGACAAGGCTCGCGCCTGATTGGCTGGCAGTCGGCGGGAGGGTGGGGTGGTACCAGAGCGCGCAGGCCGCGGTGGATTGGTACCAGCCCTCGAGTGACGCGCCCGTCTTGGGGCCAATGGGCGGGAGGGGGAGGTAGGGGAAGGTTTGGGGGAAGAGGACTGGAACAGAACAGTGGGTGGGTGAGCGAGGCCGAGGGTCTGGACAGCGGCGGGCCTGAAACGCGCTCGGCACGAGTACTCTCCGCGACCCCGGAATCCTGCGCTGCCACCGAAATGGGACCTACACGGCACCCACAACCCGGCGAGATGGAAGCGGGAGGGGCGGGCGGCGGGCGGCGGCTGCAGGTAAAGGCACTCTGCTTGTCCTGGGGCTCCTCAGAACGCCTGTCCCCAGCCCCCAGACGGAGTCTCAGAGACCCGAAGTGTCTGGAAACCTGTGTTCTCTGGTCTCAGCTGGGGTGGGTGGGGTTGCTGGCGAATCGGGTATATCGGCATAACCTGGCCCCTGAGGGAAAGTGGGGGGTCGATTTTAGAGAAGGCAGTGAAGATCTTGGATCCCTCTGGCTCACTGGGGGTCTGAAAGATTGGGGGTGGGGGAAGGGATATAGTAAATGGTGGCCTATGCAGAAAAAGCATTTGAGAATTCTTTCTGGATCAGGTTTTAATGTAAGGTTTCTGATTCTTAGGACAGGACATCTCCCCGATTCCTCCTGTGACTTGCTGATGACAATGTTCACCTTGGTGTGAGGGTTAAGTCTTTCAAAGGAACATGACATTTGCCATAACACTTTACACAGACACATATGTATTGTGTTAATGTAGTGTGGCTGTTGTGCAGGATTCACTATTGATTTTTTCATTGTGGCAATACACAAGTGTTTATGGAGGGTAATGGTATCCCCCAACACCATATAAACGATTTTGCTATTAATCAAACCTATGTCCATCCAAAAGTTAAAGAATTTAGATCATTTCTGAACTGTATATTGATCACGAGTAATTGTTTTAGATAAATGATGCTGCATTTGGTTTTCTGAGGGAAGCTACAGGTACTAAAGATGCTTTAATTTCTCATTATAGATTCTAATCTCAGAATCCAGTAATAACCATATGACTGTATGCACTGCAGGTGGAAATGAGTTCTCAACAGTTTCCTCGGTTAGGCACTCCTTCCACTGGGCTAAGCCAGGCTCCTTCACAGATTGCGAACACTAGTTCTGCAGGCTTGATAAACCCAGCAGCTACAGGTGAGATATGTGACATTCTTCTGTATTGCTTTCTGCTTTAAAAATATTGTCAGTTTTCTAATTTAAAAATAAGCAAATTCCTTCTGGGATTTTAGTAAATACTAGGTTATTAAATTTAAAGAAAGGAAATATTGCAATTCTAGTTTAAATAAGGCTTTTTCATTCCTTTTTTAATCATTTCATTCACATGTACTAGAATATACATGAAAGTTATTGTAAGCATGCCTGCAACAGCTATTTTTTTTTTTTTTTTTTTTAGCTGAGCCATCCTGCCACCTGTTGGTAGCAGATCAGCTCGGGCCGTGAATCAAACAGGGGACCCTGTTGCTCAGACTCTTGAGCGAGCTCTTAACCAACTGAGCCACTCGGCTGGCCCATAAGAGCTATTTTTTAAATGTATTAATGTCTTCTCTTTTAGATGAGGCCCAGAGGTATGGTCATAAATACCATGAGGGAGCCCAAAGGAGTGTAAGACATAGGTCTTACCTTCCTTACTATCTAGGAAAAGAGGCTGAAAATAGTATATATACACATAAGTGCAGGTTGGTTTTTAGTTGTAGACCATTGGAGTGTGATAGATCAGTGGTGCTCAGTGGCATGTGATTTTGCCTCCCAGGGAATATTTGGCAATGTCTGACTACATTTCTGGTAGTCACAGCTAGGAGTTGCTATTGGCATCTGATATTTAGAGGCCTGGGATGCTGCCGAGCATCCTACAATATGCAAGCTGGAGAACTCCAAATAGTCTCTTTCTCTATATATAGCTAGTAAAAAGATGGCACTGCAACGTCCTGCAATGAAGGCCAGGAGCTTGTCTGTCTCATGCACCTTTGTATGTATTATGCTTGCTATAGTGTAATGCACAAAGTAGTAGTCAACTAGTTCTCGTAAAGCCACTTAAAGTTCCTTAAATATTTTGACACTATTTTGTCTTTGGTATACGTTAACAGCAGAAAAATTGGAAAGAGCAGAACTAAGGGGAGTATTTTGGAACATTATTCTTTGCAAAAAAATAAAACTGCCCATTTAAAACGGTGTCAGTCAGCATTAATTGCCCTCAAAATTTTGTTAAGAAGGAAATCATTGACTTAGACTAAAATTGTATATAATTTTATTTCTGAATAGTGTATTTTTTCATCAGTGGCTCAAAAAAAAGAAAGAAAAGTTTTCTGTAAGCAGTTAGATGTCTTTTTATACTTCCTATTGCTCTTATCAGAAGAAGTAACTTGGGATACTAAGCACATGAGGATTTCAGGTACATGTTCAAAGTTCAGAAGAATAGATTACAACCACTTAACTACTGCTTCAAGATTCTTTTCTGGTAAAAATAAACTGAAATCGAGAACATCAAATGTTTGGAAAGAAGTAATAAATGGTTCCAAAAAGAGCTTAACGGGAGATGGTCAGAACATTATATCTTAATGATATTAAAAAAAAAAATCAGTCTTCCTGGACAGATAGGTTTGGGGGAAAGTTATGAATTTGTCCATTTCCCTTAAAAATTTAATTAAGGGAAAATCTGGACACTGGGGAAAGTTGGAAATAAATTGATAATGGAAAGACAGAAGTAAAACTGTCTCTATTCACAAACAACATGATCGTGTATGCAGAAAATATTAAAGACTGTTCGTAAAAAGCTGTTAAAGAGACTGGCCTAGTGGCTCAGTTGGTTAAGAGTTGGCTTGGGAACGTGAGCTTTCAGCAGCAGGGCAGCTGGTTCGGTTCCCACATGGGCCAGTGATGCTGTGCCTTCTACAGCTCAGATGGTGAACAACAGCTGCTGTGAGTGGCCGAGGACAGTGTAGGCTGCAGTGGGGCTGCCATGGGCCATGAGTTACCGTGAGTGGCCGGCAGCCGGCGAAAACTGCCATGAGCGGCCGTCCAGTGGCCAGCGACCAACTGCCTCAACTGGGAAGAGCTCAGTGATCATAACACCAACATGGGCCAGTGAAGCGGCATCCTCCACAACTAGACCGAAGAACAAAAAAGACAGCAACTTGTCTATTTTCCTTCCCCGATTCCCCAATGCTGTTCCTCTCCCCCAATTCTCCAATAAAATCTTAAAAAAAGAAAAATCTGTTAGAGCTAATAAACGAAATTAATAATGGTTGCAGGATAAAGGTTTACTATACCAAAATCAATTCTTTTTTTAAGATTTTATTGGGGAATTGGGGGAGGGGAACAGACAAGTTGCTGTCTTTTTGTTCTTTGGTCTAGTTGTGGAGGACGTTGCTTCACTCTCCCAAGTTGGTATTATCATTGCACTCTTCCTAGGTGAGGCAGTCGCTTGTGGCGGCTCACGGCAGCTCACGCCGGCTGCCAGCCACTCACAGTAGCTCACGGCAGCCCACTGCAGCAGGGGCTGCAGCCTACACCGTTGACATATAGCCGCCAAGCTCCAGGTTGAGCTGCCGTTCACCATCTGAGCTGTAGAGGGCGCAGCATCACTGGCCCTCATGTGGGATCCGAACCTGGGCCCTGCTGCTCAGAGCTGGCGTCCCAAGCCAACTCGTAACCAACGTACCACTCGGCTGGCCCAAATCAATTCTATTTTTAAATACTAGCACTGAACAATGAAATTTTTTAAATGGCATTAAAATAAAACACACAGAAAACTTAGGGACAAATTAACAAAATATTTGTAAGACTTGAGTTAGAAAACTATGTAAAACATTGCTGAGAGAAATTAAAGACCTAGATCAAGGGTCAGCAAACTTTTGAGACAGAATGTACCCAAAGATCCGCATGTGGCTCTGAAGCCACAGTTTGCTGACCCCTGACCTAAATAAATGGAAAGATCTGTCATGTTCATAGATTGGAAAATCCAATATTGGGGGGGAGGGGGGGCAGTATGTTTCTCCAGGACCCATCAGCTCCAAGTCAAGTTAATTGTCTTCAATCTAGTTGTGGAGGGCACAGCTCCTTGGCCCATATGGGAATCCAACCAGCAACCTTGGTGTTATGAGCCTGTGCTTTGAACCCCAGAGGTAACTGGTTGCCTTCCAAAACAACCCAGTATTTTTAAGATATCAATTCTACCAAAGGGATCTATAGATTCAAAGAAATCCTAATGAAAATCCTAGTAGGCTCTTTTGTAAAAATTAACAGCCTGAATCTAAGATTTAACGGGAAACCAAAGGACCTAGAATATCAAAGTAATTTTGACCACGAAAAGAAAATTGGAAGACTCTGCTACCTTACTTCAAGACTTGCTGTAAAGCTACTGTAATCAAGACATTAATTTTGGCATAAAGATAGGAATACAGATCATTGGAACAAAGAAAGGGATCCAGAAATAGACCCACACATAATGGCCAATTGATTTTTGACAAAAGTAGAGTAATTCAACAGGGAAATGATAGTCTTTCCAACAAAATAGTGCTAGAACACCAGAATATTCATATGGAAAAAAACTAACCTTGACCTTTATCTTCACCAATACACAAAAATTAACTCAAAATGTATGATTATGGATTTAATATAAAACTTAAAACTCCTAAAAGAAACCATTGGAGAAAGTGTTTGTGACCTTGGGGTAAGCAAAAATTGCTTAGGTTACAAAAAAACACTGTAAAAGAAACAACTGATACATTCATTGTACATCATTAAAATTAAAATTGACTGCTTTTCAAAAGACACCATTAGCAAAATAAAAAGGCAAGCCACAGACTGACAGAAGACATTTGCGATAAACGTATCTGCAAAGAACTTGCATCCTGAGTATATAAAGAACTCTTGTAACTCAATAGTAAAAAACACAAACAGCCTGATATTTTTTAATGGGCAAAATATTTGAAAAGACACTTCACCAAAGACCCTATTTAAATGCCAAATAAGCATTTAAAAGATACTCAACAGTATTAATTGTCAGAGCAGTGCAAATTAAAACCACAGTGAGAATGATTAAAATTAAGAAGAACAATGCCAATTTCTGATGTGTCTATGGGGCAAGTAGAACTCATACATTGTTGGCAAATAATCTAGCCACTCTTGAAAAGTTTGGCAGTACCTTATAAAACGTGAATTTACCATATAATCCAGCAATCTTATTCCTGGGTATTGACCCAAGATAAGAAAATGTATGTCATACACAAAAAGACTTACACTTCAGTGTTCATAGAAGCATTATTTATAATAACCAAAAACTGGAAAACAACCCACATTTTATTAACTGATGACTAGATAAGCAAAGTTTGATTTATCCATACAATGGAATACTATTCAGCAATAAAAAGGAACAAATTTAACCAGTATACACAACAATATGGATGAACCTCAACAACATTATACTCAGAGAAGAGCCAGGCACAAAGAACCACATAGTGTATGATTCTGGTTATATGCAATTCCAGAAAAGACAAAGCTGTAGTGATAGAAGGCAGATCAATGGTTTGTAAGGAGTACGTGTGGGAGGAAGGGAATTTGCTGCAAAGGGGGCATGAATGAAGGTTAGAGTAATGGAAAATGTTCTGTATCATTCTTGTGTAGTTCTAGTACTGTGTACTTTTGTGAAAATTTATCTGATTGCTCAAGGAATTAGTGGCCTTCATGTGTAAGTTGTACCTCAGTAAAACTGATTAGAAATTGACAAAAGATGGAAACATACACTTCACAAAGGCAAATACTTATGAAAGTGGCCTATGATCACATAAAAAGGAGTTCAACATTACTAGTTATGAAAATGCTACTGAAAATCACAGTGAGGTACGCATTGCACACCCACTAGAATGGGTGTGTGTCAGGAATTGGTGATGATGAGCAACTAGAACTCTGATACACTGCTGCTGGGCACAAAATATGATACAACTTCTTTGGGAAGTACTTGGAGTTTCGTACGAAGTTAAACATTTACTCATCATTTGACCCAGCCATCCTGCTCCTAGGTTGTTGGTGAGAAAGTTTGAAAAAAAGTTAAAAAATTTTAAAAAGGGGTGGCTGGCTGAGTGGCTCAGTTGGTTAAGAGGTCACTCAAGAGTGCAGGCTCTGAGCAACAGGGTTGCTGGTTTGATTCCCAGCCCGAGCTGAGCTGCTGTTGAGCTGCCAACAGGTGGCAGGATGGCTCAGCTAAAAAGAAAAAATATATCATTGAAAACTACTCTTAGAGTAGCCATTTTACTATATGTAAATTGTACCTCAATAAAGTGGTTTTAAAAATCAAACTTAAAAAGTCTGACCTGACTGGGGCATCTGATTAGCTCAGGTGGTTAGATGCAGTGCTCATAACACCAGGTTGCCGGTTCAATTCCCACATGGGCCAAGGAGCTGCGCCCTCCACAACTAGATTGAAGACAATTACTTGACTTGGAGCTGATGGGTCCTGGAGAAACACACTGTTCCCCAATAAAATTAAAAAAAAAAAATCTGACCTGGTAGAAAAGTCAATATATAACAAAATATTAAATATGCATCAGTCTTTTCACTGAGCACTTCTAGAAATTTTTTCCCTGAGGAGATCATTGAACAAGGACTCAATAAAAGTACATATGGACATTCATCCCAGAGTTGTTGTTAATAGCAAAAATTTGGAAATAACCCCAGAGCCCATCAATGATATAATGGTTTAAAAAGCTATAATACATTTCTACAATGGAATTCCATTTATTATTTTTAAAATGTTGTAGTATATATTCTATATTACTCAGCAGTTCCATTTCCAGAGATATATCCAATAGAAATGGGACATACTAGGTGTGATCAAACAATATAGTGAATGTTTAAATAAAAAAAAAATTATTACGGTAAAAGACACATTGCCATTAATCCCTCAAAATACTCTCCCTCGCTTCAACAGTGCAACTAAAGACACTCATGAAAGAGGACTTCCAGAACTGCTTCAGAAAGTGGCAAGAATGATAGGATAGTGTGTTCAAATAAAGGGGAAGTGGGGCAGGCCGAGTGGCTTGTTAAAGAGTTGGCTTGGGAGTGCAAGCTCTGAGCCGCAGGGCCTCTGATTCAGATCCCACATGGGCCAGTGGACTCTACAGCTAAGATGGTGAACAACAGCTCGACCTGGAGCTGGGCTGCCGAAAGTCGCCAGTGATGGCGTAGACTGCAGGAGCTGCCATAAGCTACAGTGTGTGGCAGGCACCCGGTGTGAGCTGCTGTGAGCAGCCATGCAGTCAATGGCCAGCAACTAATCTGCCTCAGCCGGGAAGAGTGCAGTGATCACAATACCAACATGGGCCAGTGAAGCAACGTCCTCCACAGCTAGACAAAAGGACAGCAACTTGTCTGTTCCCCTTCCCCGATTCCCCAGCACTGTTCTCTCCCCTAGTTGCCCAATAAAATCTTTAAAAAAAAAAAAAAAAAGAAAGGGGAAGTATTTTGAGGGCGATTAATGGCAATGTGTCTTTTACTGTAATACATTTTTTATTTAAACATTCACCATATTGTTTGATTACACTTCATATATTCACCAAAAGACATGTGCAAGAATATTACTAGCACTACTCTAATAGCAAAAAAACAGAAAACTAGGTAAATGCCTGTTAACAATAAAGTGAATAATTTGGTTTATTCATGCAATGGCGTACTGAGGATGAAAGATCCGTAGCTGTGCGCAATAACATGGATGAAGCTCATACCTATAAGTGAAAGAAACAAGATACAACGGGGCTATACATTTGTTATGAGTCTATTTATATCAAGTTCAAAAATAAACAACAGTAATCTATAGTATTAGAAGTTAGTATCTTTGGAAGGGATAGGGACTGGAATTGGGCAGAACAGAGGGTTTCTGGAGGTGGGTGCTGATTACCTAGGTGTATTCACTTTGTGAAAGTTCATTGAGCCGCACAATTAACATTTGTGCACTTGTCTTTATGAAGGTTCAATTAAAAGTTAAATAAACTTAAATTGAGGGCCAGTGACGCTCGCCCTCTACAGCTAAGATGATGAACAACAGCTCGACCTGGAGCTGGGCGGCTGTGAGTCGCCGGCGACGGCTTAGGCTGCAGCGAGCTATGTGAGTGGCTGGCAGCTAGCGTGAGCGACCGGCACCCGGTGTGAGCTGCCAGAAGCCGCTGTGAGCAGCCAACCAATGACCGGCAACCGATTGCCCCCACCCGGGAAGAGCACAATGATCATACCAACATGGGCCAGTGAAGCGATGCCCTCCACAACTAGACTGAAAAACAAAAACTGCAATTTGTCTACCTGTCTGTTCCCCTTCCCCCAATTCCCCAATAAAATCCTTTTTTTAAAAAAAGTAAAAACCCACCCAAAATTAAAGAAGTGAGAAGGATCTGAGGTTGTACCGAAGTATTAACTGCTGATGCCTTTGGGAGGAGCTTTACTTTTTTTATAGTTTCCCAAACAATTAAAATTTTTTTCCATAAGTATAATCGTTATTCAGAAAAATAATGATATTATTTTGGGAAAGTAATGGACAAGAATGAGTTAATATTTTCACTTACTTGCTTCTTTCATTACATTAGTTCCTTGATTTTTAACTTAATTTTTAAATAGGTCACATGTTCTCATGGTCCAGAATTCTAAATGAAAAAAGGATACAGTAAAAAGTATCTCCCATTCCAGTCCCCCGGTCATCCACTTTTCCCTTCAGGCAGGCAAAATGCTTTTGGAGATATTTTATCCATATACAAATATAAATGCATGTGTGTTTTGTCTGCATTTTATTTACTTTTTCACAGTTCTCTACCTGCTTTTTTTATCCATATGTTATATATTTTTCCATAATACACCGGGGGTGCCAAAAAAATGTATACACATGACTTGTATTTATCTTTTGTTATCAGTATATATTGAGTATTACAATTTTAAGTTTTTTCCTTTCTTAAAATGTGTATACATTTTTTTGGCACCTTGTATATTTTAAGTTTTCCATAAGAGTACCTAAAAGTCTTCCTCGTTTTATTTTTATAGTTGCACAGCAGTCTGTTGTGGGACTATATCGTAATTTATATAGCCAGTCTCCTGTTGATGGGCATGTTTTTTTTTTTTCACTTTCTTTACTAGTATAAAAATGCTGAAACAAATAACCTGTACATAACTCATTTGACACATATGTATCTATAGGACACATTCCTGCAAGTGGAATTATTGAGCCTCAAAGGGTGTGTGGATTGCAATAATAATAGAGGTTGCTGTGTTCACTCTGTAGGGATTTGGACTGAGAAATTTGCTTACAAAAATTTTATGCTCACTCGC
>NW_017731942.1:202680-221820 GCF_001890085.2 Hipposideros armiger
CCAAAAAAAATTTTATGTTCTTGGACTTAAGAACTGTACTTAGGTTATCTTTTAATGTTAGGTTTGTATCACTTTTTAAATATTTCAAACGAAATTGTCATATCTTGTACTGCACTTTGAACCATTTGAGCTCATTTTAGATAGTTGTCAGGTCCTTTGTTCATAGGAGTGGGAAAGCTACAGTATTTCAAGCAAGTCCTGTGTTCCACAGATGGGACTCTTTTGAGTTTGATGTCCATCGGGAATCTAATGCCCAAATTCTCCTTTTTAAGACAGTCTCACAAGGAAATGGTCAGTTTATCGACCCTGAAACTTAACTGCAAGTGCCACTCTTGTATGTGCTGCTGCATTAATTAATATTGGAATGATATGACATGCTGTATTCCCCCTTAATGTCTTTCATAGTCGATGAATCTAGTCGAGATGCTGAAGTCACTGCCCGGGAGCTCCTGGGCTCCAGCAGCTCCCTGCAGCCCCGTGAAGAGAAGCAAGAGCCTGTCGTGGTAAGGCCCTACCCACAGGTGCAGATGTTGTCTACACACCATGCTGTGGCATCGGGCACACCTGTCACAGTGACAACCCCACCAGCACATCTGACGCCAGCAGTGCCACTCTCATTTTCAGAGGGACTTATGAAGGTAATGGAGAGGTTTAAAATTTCACATTGAATGACAGCTAAAGACTGTCTAAAATATTCCTGACAATTTTCATGAAGTCTTAGGCTGTATCCTAGGCTTGGTTGGTTGGTTTGGGTTTTT
Organism: Hipposideros armiger; assembly: GCF_001890085.2. Taxonomy (NCBI): domain Eukaryota; kingdom Metazoa; phylum Chordata; class Mammalia; order Chiroptera; family Hipposideridae; genus Hipposideros; species Hipposideros armiger. Next base: position 203,439 of record NW_017731942.1, read on the forward strand.
GACCTGCCAGATCAGCTCTTCCCTATAATTCAGAGTCCTGCTGTTCTGCAGTGCTTCGTCTTGTGCTGCTGGGCAGTTGGCATCACAGGATCTTTTCTGGTATCCGTTTGACATTGATTTTATTCAAGTTATGGGCATACTAACTCATTGTATCTTGGAATGGCACTCTTCTCCACAGGTTTGTTTCAGTAGCTTGCTAATTTGGGGGTATCTGAGAATATCGCCTTGTGTATTACCTTGTGGTTATGTTTCAGGTACTGGGTGTTTTGTTTACTTCCACCCAAACATGGGGAAGTAGGGGACAGTGTTGTATAAAAGAAAGACTGTGGGCTAGGAGCTATACAGATATGGGCTTTATTCCCAGGTCTAGATTTTACTGTCTGTGTAGCTTTGAGCAAGTGATTTAGCCTTGCTTTGCACATTTTCTCCTTAGCCTTGCTTTGCACATTTTCTCATCTGTAAAATGGAAATGCTAATACATCAGTGGAAAAGCTATGATGCTGAGAGATAAAATGTAAGGCTCCTGGCACTCTTCAAGGTTGATTTGTGTGCTTTTAACTATAAAATGAAATGCATCACTAGTAAAAAGGTGTTTATATATTTCGTGTGGTTTTCTGTTTGCAGCCGCCCCCGAAACCCACCATGCCTAGCCGTCCCATTGCTCCTGCTCCACCTTCTACCTTGTCACTTCCCCCGAAGGTTCCAGGGCAGGTTACCGTTACCATGGAGAGTAGCATCCCTCAAGCTTCAGCCATTCCTGTGGCAACAATCAGTGGACAACAGGTTTTTTTCCTCTTAATTTGCTGATTTTCAAACTGAGATGCCAAACTGTTGATCATTATTTATTGAATGCCAGCAGTACATTAGGCACTGCACTAAATAAAAAATGGTCACTGATGTCTACAAGGGGATAAGGATAGCTACCGGAAGTAAACCAGTGTGCACAGTGGTCTTTGTCATTTAGCCAGTGGGCACTGAGTGTCTGCTGTGTGTGCGGCTCCACCCTCAGTGTGAGATGCTGCAGATCTGGAGAAGACAGCGCATGTCCTTGAGGAGCTGAATCCAGCCGTGCTAAGTTGTAGGTACCAAACTGGGGGGGTTGAGAACAGCCTCAAGGTCGTTTTATTCTCTGAGGGCAAAGGTATATCTCTTGGGTGAGTGGTGGGTTCCCTCAGGCACCCACCAATCATGAACATTTATTTTGAAGTTTTGTGTTTTAACTTAAAAAATTTTTTTGAAATTATAGTCCTATATAATTATGTATTTGATTTATTTAAATATTTTACCAGTGAAAAAATACTGAATCTCAAAACTTTTTCCCTTCAAGTTTTCAAGAAAACATTGGGATTACAAAAAGATGTACTGTGTTGTTTTCCTTTTGTCATACTGCTAAGTACTCTCAGAAGTACTGGGAACCCCACCCCACCTCCAACACACATACCTGAGAAGCACTGGCTTTGGGAGACTGTGAGGAAAGGACGTTTCAGGGGTGAGCTGAGGAACTGATAGAAGTGTACCTGCTGGATGCTAACTGACATTTACTTAATAATAGAGATAAAGAGTGGATGACTACAGTGGCATGTGAAGGAAATAGTGAGAACAGGAAAAAATAACTTTTGGCCAAGACAAGAAACAAGCGTGAAAGACTGATACTAAAGATGAGAGTCCAAAAGTGGACAGTCAATTCTGTCATCTATTACAGGGACCTAGCAACTAGCTAGGTGCAAGGGGGTTGGTGTCCTCACAGTCCCTTACCACATGCCTGCTGGCACGGTTGTCATGCAGGATGCTGTGTAAAGAAAGCTAAAGGTCTTTCCTTGGGTTACTCACTATCTGAAAGGGGCAACCTCACCCACATTTGGAGGCAGCAGATTTCTTAGAAGCCGTGGCTAAGCATAGGCCAAGCCCAAGCCCGTGAAGATGACGTTGTCCCCTATGTGTTGCAGGGCCACCCCAGTAACCTGCATCACATCATGACCACAAATGTACAGATGTCTATTATCCGCAGCAGTGCTCCCGGGCCTCCTCTGCACATCGGCGCTTCTCATTTACCTCGAGGTAGACTGCCTGTTCTGTTCAAACTCTTAAAATGCAATACACATTTGATAGAGGTTACGGTAACACAAACCATATCCAGCTTATTAAAGCTGCAGCACAGCAGAAGTAAGCACAATATACATTTTTAGTGTGGTCTACTATGTGCTTGTTGTAGATACATTACAGCAAGTGTATGTACGTGTGTGTAAAGTTAAAGCAATTCAAATTTCTAGTGTGGCCTAAAAATCTCCCCTTTTAGATGAAGAACTCCTCAAGGCCATGGTAGCCTGAACATGGTCTTCATTTTTAATAAATAAGTCATTAATACTTATTTATTTAAAGTGTTATAAGTATTAAAATATTAATACTGAATGTTTTTTAAGTTTAGCAATAATGGTTACTCAAAATTTTTTACTCACACAGCAATAAAATGAATTTATTCTCACAATTCAGTTCTAATAGGTTGTGAGGTATTTAATAAGCTTTCTCAACTACTTGATCAGAAATTGTTACCTTCTGTTGGAGAGTATAAAATCATTGCTTGCAAAACCAGATTAACAAATACAAAAGCAGGTTTACTCGGTTTTAACAGAACTCAGAGAGTCTCAGAGTGAGGTTCATTGACCGAAAGGGGTCTGTGTAAGGTTAAAAACTATTTTCATGACGACACTAAGACGTGGTTTACCTTTTGTTTTCAGTGTTGCCATTTGCACTGGTGGTGCTGAGGCATTGGTGGTTCCAGTGAACTCTCGCTGTCTGGGGTGAAAGTGCTGGTCCTGGCCAGACCCAGGCTGGCGGCCCCACGCTGTGGTGTTTGTTGTGTACCCACAGCTGCACATGGTGCAGCTGGTTTCATGTAAGAATGTCCTTGAAAAAGCAGTACAGATTATCAGTTTTATTAAATCTTGGCCCTTGAGTGCATGTTATCTTAATTTTTTGTGTGATGAAATAGAAGGTATTCATAAAGCGCTTCAGCTGAACACTGACAGGGAGTTTTAGGAATTCTGATGATTTTCCTAGGGATTATAATTGGACCTATTTAAATTGTGAGCCATACTGATGCAAAGAATTGTTTTTCAGGTGCAGCTGCTGCTGCTGTGATGTCTAGTTCTAAAGTGACCACCGTCCTGAGGCCGACTTCCCAGTTGCCAAATGCTGCCACAGCTCAGCCAGCGGTACAGCACATCATTCACCAGCCGATCCAGGCATGTCCAGGGTGTGGGTGTCAGCTGGCAAGAACCCAGGGCCCACTTTCAGTCATTCGTTCTGCTGGACACGTGACAGACCTTGGGCTGGAAGTGACTTTCAGTCTAGCTGCCAAGATATGGGGAAGGTTGAATTGTACACAGTCCTGTGATCTGCTGTAGGAATTTAGAAGAGGTAGTAAGGGAAGGCTTTTTGTGAGGATGGGTGTGGTAATGGAGATTCAGAGAAGTGAAGAGGAAGTCGGGGGCAATACTATGAACCATGGCAAGGAAGACAGTGATGGTTAAACACAATGCTTAGTAAAGGCTAGCTGGAACTGAGGAGCTTTAATGTGTACAGGGGTTTATGAATCCCCTAAATGTTTTACACACACATATATGCTTTTGGAGGAAGATGGTCCATGCTTTTCAAAGGAAATTTGTGGCCAGTACTACCGAAGTAGAATGCATTACTAGGTGGTGATGTGTCTCTAAATTCGAAACTCTAGATACAGAGTGTAGGTTGATTCTGTACACTGCAGAGAGCCACTACATTTTTTGAACACAATAACCACTATGATCAATGAAATACCTATGAAAGATTAATCTAACTAAATTACATACAGGAGGTGGAAATTCAAACACACATTTGGGGGCCAAACTGGTAATGTGTGTGAAACAGCTGGGTTTAAGACAGTAAGAACAGTGCTGATGAGGACACTGGGTAGTACATATCCACCCAGAGCCTTCAAAATGAAAGACCTTGCTGCTGACAAGACAGATTCAGGTACTGAAAGGCCCCCAGCAGTATGTATGGTACTAGGAAGGACTGCAGAAAGGAGAACCAAGACGAGGTGCTCTAGAGAGGAAAATGGTATAGCAGCCATGGAGTGAGACAGCAGGTTGTAACGATAGGTGCAGCAGGTAAGGGAGGTGACAGGTCAGGAATGGACAGAGTTTGCAGAGTTAACTGCATGTAGTAAGGTCAGGAAAGAGGAACTACTCAAAAGCGCAGATGGATGGAATAATTGACAGTAGACAAGCAGATGAAGCTCAGTGTGGAACTAGTTTGTCAGGTGAAGATTTTACATACTGATGGAGTTGGTGGTAAGGGAAGTATATCCACGTGAAGACATCCAGAAAGCATGTAGGCACCCTGAGTCTTGTGCCAACAAAGAGCATAGGAGCGTGTGTCTGCCTTCAGTTACCATGCTGAATGAATGGTCTGAGAGCCACAGCTCTGCCCAGTGGCTGAGTATTCCTCTGTGGACAGCATTCAGTTGTGTGGTTATGTAAATGTCAACCAGGACCACAGCAATCTGGGGGGGTTAGATCCTAGTTTGTACTAATAGTATGACACAAGTTTTGATCCAGTCATATATAGAAAGGAGGAACTTGTGTTATCCAATCAAAATCAGATTTTTTTTTTAAATAATTTTGACTCTTGTTTTTATAACAACCTTTGAAAAGAATTCCTTAATCAGAATGGTGAGAATTTACTATCATTTGGACAGTAACATACTTATTTGAAGGCCCATGTTTCCAATTATACTTCCAGTGTTTGGCTTACTATATTTTATTTTGCTTTTTGTTTGAAATGAAATGTTTTTCTCTTCTCTCGGTAGTCTCGTCCTCCTGTGACCACCTCTAATACCATCCCTCCTGCCGTGGTTGCGACTGTCTCAGCTACCAGAGCTCAGTCTCCAGTCATTACTACAACAGCAGCACATGCTACTGACTCAGCACTGAGGTACATCTGGGGGTTTGAACCCAAGCCATCTGCCATCCTGCCATCTTCTCTCCCCTTTTTCTTTCCTTTCTTCATTCCTTCAGTTAACTCAATACTAATTGAGTCTTTTTTTTAATGAACTGAGTGGTGATCTAGATCCTGAGGATAGCAGTGAACACATTCCTGTCCTCGGCATTTCTATTATTTTGGCGTCTAGAGACATATAATAAAAAATTTAAAAAAAGAGTTTTTTAGATGATGAAAAGTGCTTTGGGGGAAAATTAGGTAGAGTGAATGGGATTTGGAGTGACAGGGTAGGCAGTACAGGGGCTTACTTTTTCCTATAAACTGATCAGGAAGGCTTTGTTGATAAGAATACATTTGAGCAGAAAATTAAAGGACATGATGAAGTGAGCCATGTGGCTATCTGGGTTAGGAGCATTCTCAGCAGTGGACACAGTCCGTGCAGAGGCCCTGAGATGGGTGTGTTTACCACATACAAGGAGCAGCAAAAGGCTAATGGTCAGAGAGCAGCAAGAGATGATTTTGGGAGGTAACAGGGTCCCCAGATCATGTAGGCCTTACGGACCACACTAAGGATTTGGACTTGCAGGGGTGCAGTGAGGAGCCTTGGCAGAGTTTGAGCAGGACAGCGCCATGAGTTGAAGTTTTAGTTGGATCAGCCTGGTTACTAGGTTGAGTAGGCTGTAGAGAATGAAAGTTGGAAACAGAAACTGTTTAGAAGGGCATTACAGAAATCCAGGAGAGGTGATTGTTGGAGGTGGAAAGACATGGTTAGATTCTGAATAGAATTTTGAAGATAGTCAAGAGAATTTCGGAGGAATTATTGGGTCGTCCGGAAAGTCATGACATATTTTTCTGTGTTTTTCAATGCAAAAATGCATCATAACTTTCCTGACAACCCAATACATAGAGAGCTGTGGGAGAACGAGATGAGTTGGCCTGTGCAGCTAGGGGGTGGAGTTGCATTAACTCGAGATGGAGAACAGTTGGAGGAATAGTTTTTAGGGAGGAATTCCATGGAGATTTTGGCTTGGGGGTTTTTTTAAGGTTGTGCTGACTTCTGAGTACCCAATTGGAGGTGTTGAGATATGTTACTGTATGAGTGTGGAGTCCAGGGAAGTGTTCTGGAGGAGCTAATGTAGAAAGACAATATAAATGGGGAGAGGTTTATGAGACAGAAAATATTCCCTGTTGAGAATGCTGTGGGGGAGGCAGTGTTCTCGGGAGAACTAGGATTCATTAGGGCAGGAGGGTAAGGCTGATTCAAAGAAGAGTTTGAGGATTCGGTCAATTTTGCTAAAGATGGATTGTAAGTCCAGAGAGTACAGGAAGGGTTGGGTGTTGGAAAAGAAAGGTGGTGTAATTAAGAGACTTATGGAGCCAGGCAGGGATAAAGTCTGGTTGATGAAGGACTATCTCAGAGATTTTATGAGTGACAGAATCAGGGATGAAGACATGATGGGATTTGTCCTCATGGTCCCCAAGCCATTTGGGGTGATGAGGCTATGAAAGTGTGGTTGCAGAAGGCCGTGGGATATGAGCTTTGTCAGGAGCACACAGTTCCAGTGGCCTTGCTTGATTCCTGCCATTGGTGATGAGGATGCCAGAGAAAACCTTTGGCAAGAGAAACAAGAAGTGATTCACTAAACAAGAGAAGGGGTAGTGGGTATGGGGGATAGAGCTGTCAGAAACTAGAGACCTTCCGGAAAACGTGATTACCAGCGGGAGGCAGGGAAGGAGGAGGAGTCTGAGACACTTCTGTTTCTTCCTTGATTGGCCAAGTACATGGAAAGTAAACAACAGAAAGAAAGCAGGTTTTAGGAAGATAGTTGTGTTTGGGAATACTGAGTTTCTCTGTGGAACATCAAGTGGCTATGGTCAACAGGTGGTTGAAGGACTGTCTGTGCCAGAGATGCGGGTTCAGAAGTCACCAACACACAGCCTGCACAGCCTGCAGTTAAAAGCGGTGAGGTGTCTGAGTCTGCCTGGGGGGATGTTTAGAGTGAAAAGAGGGCCTAGCACCAAAATCTGAAGAAAATAACACTGAAACACAGAGTAGTGCCCAGAACTTATCTTTAACCGTTGGCTCTATCATTTGTTAGCTGTGTGACCTTAGGCCAGTTTCTCAGCTTCCCTGATCATTAGTTCCCTTTTCAATAAAATGAGGACACTTTACTTTTTGGTAATAGAATATATTGCCTGAGGTATAGTGAGACACAACTTCCCAACAACATAAAATAGACTATATTGTCATTTTAACTTCATATTGCCTTTAAAAAGTTAATATATTCAGATGGTATGAAATTCAAAAGTCACAAATGTGTATACACTGAAAACTAGGATTAAGTTGGGTTTTTTAAAGCCATCTTATCGAAGTATCTGTCTTTTCCATGATATTGTGTTTTTAATGAAAAATGGACATTGAATTTTGTCTGATATATTTTCAACATTCACTCATACAACATGTAGTTACTGTGTACCTCTTATGTTTCGGTCAGTGCTCTAGGCACTGGAAGTACATTAGTGAATTAAACAGACAAAAACACATCAGATGATTTTTCTATTTATGTAACTATGATAAATTTCTAATATCTAATTCCCTTTGAATTCTGGAGATAGAAAGTTTCAACAGACCAATTTCCATAGAAGAAATAGAAAAAAATTTCACAGTACTATCTCCCAGAAAAGCACCAGGCCTAGACTATTTCACTGAATTCTACCAAACTACCCATGACCAGGTAAAACAGTAACAATTAAATTGATTCAAGGCATAGAAAAAGAAAGTTCAAAAAACAATTTAAATGGTAAGTCTTACTCTCTGTTAAATAGATTCAATCCTGTCTGCAGTTCTTTGATTTTTTTTTGTTGGTGTTCATTACTTGATGGAATGAAATTTATTCTCTGTTACTTTCTTCAAGAAGGGCTTATAGAATCTATATTTTGTTTACATGCTTAAAATCATTTCCCAGATGTCTTTACACTTAGCAGTAGTTTGGCTGATACAGAATTTTTTTGATTTCTGTATTCTTTCCATTATTACTTTATAGGTATTTTCCTCTGGATAATACTGTACAGAAAAGTCTGAGATTAGCCTGATTTTTTTTTTTTAAAAAAAACCCTTAAAAAAGGACCTTGATATTTTCTCTTAATTGCCTAAGATTCTTGATCATTGAATTTCAGCAGCTTTACTAGGATGTGTGTTGTAGTGACCATTATGTAACATTTTGTCCCATAACGTGGTGTGCCTTTTTAACATGCAGCATAAAACCGTATTTATAAAAAGTTTTCCTGAATTGTATCTTTATAAGTTCATCCTATTCCATTTTAGGGGGGGGGGGGGCGGGGACGACACACCCAATTATGTGTTCGTTGGATATTTTTGCATGACTTCCGTCTCTAACCCTTTTTAACTCTTTTTGTCCCCTTCAGATTCTGCTTACTTTCTCCAGATCTGTGTTCCTTACTGCGTTTTTAGCATGATCTCTCTTATTCTGCATTTAATTTTGCTTTCATTCCTGAAACAGCAGAATGCATTTCTTCTGTTTCTCTCTTGAGCTCTCTTTGTGCATTTAGTTTGTCTCCATCATTGTTTTCTCATCACTTCAAGTGAACTCTTGCATCTTTGTGTTTTCTTTTCCTGGAAGCAGTTATTTTATTAAGTTTTTATTTCGTGGCACAATTTTCATCTGCTTAATGAAAGCATTTCTACCGAACTTCCCTGTTTCTGTCTACCTTTTTCCTTGTAGCAACTTTAAATAGGTTCTGTGCTAGTTCCTTTCTGAGTGCTCACTTTTGAATGAATTGAATTTATTCTGGATCAGCTGTTTATAATTGGTTCTTGTAGGCTGGGCTGTGTATTGCGTTAGGAGAAATTTTCCTGACTCACAGTCCTGTGCTTGAGGGGTTTTGGGCCATTATTTTTTTCCTGCTGGTATAGATAGATTACTCAGAATGGCAGTTTCTCTCTTCCCTAGATCCCCCACACACTGTTTCCCACCTGGGGCTTATCTACGTCTATGTGATTACTAGTCCTGCTTTGCCACTTGGATCTTAGAACCTGTCTGGTGGACTTCACTGCCAGCTCCCACTGCTGTAACAAGATGTTGGTCTCCTCACTTTGGGGAATTATACTTTGCTGGCTTTTTACCCCTTAAATTACAGCTGCAGAAATATTTTCTCCATTGGTTCATGTGTCCCTTGGTTGTTACTATCTCTGACAGTTCTGCTACCTGTTCTGTGGGTTGAGGTTTCGGGTGTCTACTAGTTTTACCAAAGATGGAGACTGCATTCCTATTTTTGGTTTTCCTTGTTACTGCTCTCTGAAAGGAAAAGGAGAAAATATCAAACTGTCAGTCTCTACCTACAATAATTCTTGTCCTCACTCCAGAAAAGTTCAAACAAGGACCCAGCTAAACACTGGAGGTGGCCAGTGTCCACTTGTTGTAAATTAACCCCTTGGTTTCTGTATCTGTCCTATTTCTAAATAGGGTCTCTAGCCCTTTGAGGCCATTAAAAATAAAAAACTGATCATTAAGAGAAGTAGTATAGTGATTAGGATAGCATTCTTGGGAGCACTTTCTAGCTGGCTGAACTTGATCTTTTTGACCCTTGGGTTGGGGAGTGGAATTGTCACTATGGACTCAAGGGTGTTTGATTTATTCAAAGTGTTTTAATCAAAATACCTTTCTTTTTCTCCCAGTTGCCCCAAATTTGGCTACTGAGAACCCCTTTGATCTGGCTCGGGTGTCCTTTTGATAACACCTGTTAAGTCTTTGAATACTTTCTTTCTAAAACATGATAACTCAGGCTCTTTTTTACTTTCCCTGCTTCCCTAGCCTTGAAATCAGCCATATCACCAAGGATTCTTGGTTCATGTGAGTGGAGAATAGTATTCAGAACCCAAGATCTGGGTGCTAGGGGTACACATTGTTTCTCGGATATCATTGCTTTTGGATTGTTTCTGTGGAAAGAAGTGGTCAATGTAGTAAAGACAGTCATGTCTTCATACCGCTATTTCTAAATGAAATTTAACAGTACAGGTTTTTTTCTTGCTTAGATTTTTATCTTTGTGTGTCTTTTCTCTTACATCGAAAGCCTTGTTGCCTGAAGACATTAATATAACCACCTGGTTTTTTTTCATCTATAATACATTAAAAAAATAGTTTCAGAGTAACAGTTCGGAGTCCCAAGTCCACTTGTCATAAATTAACCCCTTATTTTCTGTAGATTACTACTAACAATAACACTACTGAGTAAAGTTTAAGATTTCTTCACATTCTTTTTGTCCTCAGACTAGGTTCCGCTAAGTAGAGTGGGAATGTGTTCAAAAGTCACCTGAAGTGATTCTTTTCTCTGTGGGATATGTAGTAACATTTTCTTTTTCCTAATTTGTATTGACATTTCTAAAATACAAATGTGGCCGGCCGAGTAGCTCAGTTGGTTAAGAGCTCGCTCAAGAGTTTGAGCTCTGAGCAACAGCGGTTCGAGTACCGGCCCGAGCTGAGCAGCCACTGAGCTGCCAACAGGTGGCAGGATGACTCAGCTAAAAATAAATAAAATAAATAAAAAATAAAATAAAATACAAATGTATAAAAAGTATACAGTGAGGAGTGTCCCTGTTATCTCTGTCCCGCAGGTACTAATTTCCTTTGTTCCTATCCCTTTGTTTTCCAAGATAACCTGTTAATTTTTTGGTTATCTTTCCAGTATGTGTTTATTATAATTTAACATATAGTTAGGATTATTTGTTTAAATTTGTTTTTAATTTTAGGATTTGTGTTCGATTTTAACTATTTTAAACATGGAAAATACTGATTTGGTTCAAAAGTCAAAGCTAATGTAAAGATGAACTCAGAGGAGTACCCTGTCCTCTCCCAAGTCACCATCTGCTCTTGGGAGGCTCCATTTTATCATTTTCTGATTTGCCCTCTCAGAGTTTCTTTCCATGAGAATAAGTATACACACAGATAAACACGTACATTTTCTTTTTCCATTCCTTTGTTACAGAATATATAGCATGTTATGTTTACATACACTGTTTCGTACCTTGCATTTTTCTTTTAACAGTACATTCCGTAGCTGATTCCAAATGAGCACATAGAGAATCTTACTCATTCTTTTTGGCTGCGTTGTACCCTAGCTCATGGGTGAACTGACGAACGTTTTGGCATATACTATTGCTTGTTTGTGATGGTATACCTTCAAGGTGTATTTGTGGGAGTGGGAGTGCTAGGTCAAAGAGTAAATGCCTCAATTTCCTCACCTAGAAAATCGCATTAATATTACCTACATCAGAAATCATTATGAGGAGTAATTATATATGTAAAGCACTTAAAACAACCTGGTGTGTAATGTGCATTATGTAAATATTAACACTTGTTATTTTTCATTAGAGTAAATGAAAATCAAAGATTATATATATAGCCTATATATAGACTATAGTCTATGCTTTCAGAAACACTTTTAGATATGTTAAGATATCTAAATACTTAATATAAATATTCTTTTGGGGATTTATTTTTATATGAACTGGACCTCTTAAATTATGAACATGTTTAAGTTTCAATTAAAGAGACCCTTTCCAGGTGATTCTATTGGCATTCTTTGTTACAAGGATCTTTAAAATTGTTTCCATAATTAGGCTTATTTACTCTAAAATTTGTCATTGTTTTAATTATGTATACATGTATCGCTCTGAATGTTCTTCATTGTAAATGCTGGGAGTATGTGGCTTTCATGGCACTGTACTTGATGACCTGCATCGTCAATTATTAAAAATCCAACCTCCAATAGTAGGCTTTCTTTTCACGTTCCAGTAGTTGCATCGGTGGCAATGGCTTTCAGCTTTCCTTTGAACTTGAATGATATGCCATTTAGTTCTCTTTCTGCAGGGAGAAAACCATCCTTTATTCAGTTTATAAACTTTATTCACAGATATTCCACCAGATCTGATTTTAAAGCATTTTGAGAAAGGATCCTTATGGTGAAATCACTGCTTAGTTTAGACACATGACGTCTCAATCACATTTTCACCCTTCCAGCTCAACTTATCAAGTTTTCTTCTTCCTACTTTATATTCACATAGTTCTAAAATACAAAAGCATAAAAAGGTATACAATAAGGAGTATCACTCTCTCCTTTGTCCCCCACCTACGAGATTCCTATGCTCCTTTCCCTTTGCCTTTCTAAGGTAACCTGTTAATAGTTTTTTGGGGAATCCTTCCAGTGTTTCTTAAATACAGTCAAATTCAAATGCAATTCTTACTTTTATCCTTTTGACCCAAAAGATTGTTTACCCAAAAGATTGTTTAATTCATATATTCCTCTTTCCTTTTTTTTTTTTTTTCATATAACAACATATATTGAAAACTTTTCATTTCAGTACCTGGAGTTTCATCTTTCTTTTAGTAGCAATATGGTGATTCATTGTGTAAATGAATTTGAGGTTGTTTCTAGTACTTCACTATCACAAATAATTTTGCAACGAATAACTTTATATGTAGGTCATTAGTCATGTGTGCAAGAATATCTGTAGGATGAATTCCCAAAAGTGATCAGCGGGTATGTGTGATTATAATTTTGATACCTCCTGTCTAATTGCATTCCTTGGGGTTTATACCAATTTATACTCCCTTCCGGGTGTTTAAAAGTGCCTTTTTCCTTACAGTTTTAACAACAGATTATGTTGTCATTTTTTTTTTTTAAAGATTTTTTTATTGGGGAATTGGGGGGATGGGGACAGTGCTGGGGAATTGGGGGAAGGGGAACAGACAACTTGCTGTCGTTTTGTTCTTCAGTCTAGTTGTGGAGGACGTTGCTTCACTGGCCCAAGTTGGCACCATCATTGTGCTCTTCCCTGGCGAGGCAGATCAGTCGCCGGCTTCTGGACGGCTGCTCACTGCGGCTGCTGGCTGCTCACGCTGGCTGCTGGCTACACATGGTAGCCCATGGCAACCCACTGCCGCAGGGACTGCAGCCTATGCCGTGCCGGCGACTCACAGCAGCCCAGCTCCAGGTTGAGCTGTTGTTCAGCATCTTAGCTGTAGAGGGCAATGTCACTGGCCCTCCTCATATGTGGGATCCGAACCGGAGCCCTCTGGCATCCCAAGCCAATTCTTAACCATCGCGCCACTCGGCCGGCCCTTGTCATTTTTTTTAATTGTTGCTAGGTGAATGATGATATCTCAGTGTATTTTAAATTCCATTTCTCTTCCTATGAGTGAGAGTGAGCATCTTTGCTTTGTTAAGGAACCATTTATGGTTTTTTTAGCAAACTATTCATGTTCCTTGCCTGTTTTTTATTGGGCTGTTATTTTTCTCATTGATTTGTAGGAGCTCTTAATATATTCAGAAGATTACACTTTTACCTATGAGTCTTTTGATTTTGCTTATAGTGTGTTTTGCTATTTAGGAAGTTTTATTTATTCAGAGTCAAATTTATTGATCTTTTATAGCTTGGGGATTTTGAAAGCTTTTAATAGAAAGCTCTTTCCTACTCTTAAGATTATAAAAGAATTCTATCTTTTTTGGTGTACTTTTTTATTTTCCTTTGATCATTTTTGTATTTATTCTGGTATACTGTATGGATCTAAGTTTATTTTTTCCAAATAGCTGTATAATCTTCCCAACATCATTTATTAAATAGTACCCCCTCACCCCACCCCCACCCCAACTTGAGATGCCAACTTTGTTGCACTGTCAGGTGTTCTTGCTATTGTTGCAGTTTAGTAGTTTGTTGCCAGTTAAACTGACCAGCTGTCTGTGTTGATATCCCTTTCAGTTATTAGGCAATCATAACTAACTTTTTATCATTTGGTAAGAAATCATATACAATTGCAGTGGAGGTCAGTTCTTCAAGGATCATAGGTTAAGCTACTGTTAATCGAGGTTGTGTGTAGTCTTTCCTTGGAATGGTGAGAACCTTGGTGTGTATCTTCAGCTTTGTCCACAGAGTGAAAAGTGTTCATTATAGTACTGCTTGCTTGGGATTGGCATAGAGCACTGATAAACTCTTTGGAGAGTACTGAGAATGATAAAGATTCATTTATTCAGTTCATGGTACATATTGACATGAGGCTTATGGCAGTTTTGGGAGAGAAACTCAATGGGCCATTTACTTCGTTGGTTCAACTGTGGACTTCACAAATCTTCACAACTCTGTGATCTAGCACTAGATAGTAAACGTCCTTGACTGCCTGCATTGTGTCTGGAGACAACTTATAAATCATAATGTCCTTTCTGGCTTTTCAGTCGACCAACTTTGTCTATCCAGCATCCACCATCTGCAGCAATTAGTATTCAGCGTCCTGCCCAGGCCAGGGATGTAACGACAAGAATCACACTGCCATCTCACCCTGCGCTGGGGACACCAAAACAGCAGCTCCATACCATGGCTCAGGTAAAACCAGAGGTGAACACCATCTGTGTACTCTGTGGGTTAAACCAGAACTGTGCCTACATTGCTGAGCACCTGCAACACTGAAGGCAGTGATTGCTTTTAACCTGGGTTCAGTGGGAAATGTTCTTGTTTATAATTCTGTGCTATGGGGTTCCCCCTCGCCCCCACAGAAAACTATCTTCAGTACTGGCACACCAGTGGCTGCAGCAACAGTAGCACCTATTTTGGCAACCAACACCATTTCTTCAGCAACCACAGCTGGTAAGTCGGCAACTCTACAGTTGCTTCTTGCCAGGGAAGAATGACGCTTAAGTGGTGGGTAAATTTTTTATTTCTCAGCTTCAGTTAGAGAAAAAGAATAGGCTAGAAAAATTCTCTTAACTTTCCCCAAGAGCTTTTCTCAGGTTTTTAAGAATCTATGATGTGCAGAGAATCTGTGATGTGCAGAGGCCATTGTTGAAAATTTTCCTTTTTCTTCCCTTTCAGGATCTGTGTCACACACACAAGCTCCCACGAGTACAATTGTTACCATGACAATGCCCTCACATTCATCCCATGCTACCGCTGTGACCACCTCAAACATCCCAGTCGGTAAGTGTTGTGCAGCCTTCAAATGGAATCTTAAAAGGAATTTTTCAGCTTCTCTGACCAGCTCTTCATACAGATGGCTAGTATTGATTTTTTTTATTGTTGTTGATTTTCAAAGCAACACTGAATTTAACTTTTAATAATAGTTGTCATATAGATTTGATATTGCTAGGAAGGGGGGAAAAGACGATAATAATCTTCGAGAGCTCAAAGTAAACTTTATTTTAACCCTACTTTTGACTTCCTCATTTATCAAACTTTACCTCTTTTATGTATACCTTTTAAAGAAATAAATTTGCTGACATAGATAAGAACAGGAAAAGCAAGAAAGAAGCAAAGATACAGAATGAAGAGAACTTGTACACTCATAGATTGTTCAGGAAAAATCTCTGGGTGATGAAACAATGGGAAGAATGCTAAACCTCAAGTTGATTACCCTTGGGTTTTCATCTGAGTGCTGCCTCAGGATACTTCATAACCATCCTAAAATTTCTTCTAGGCTTTGTTTGTTCCCCTTTTAAATATGTGGATATGTTGCATATAAAAAAATCTTTGAAAAGTTTCTGACAGCCCAACTTCAGTCTTCAAGAGCAGGGACTGGCACACGTTTTCCATAGGACCAGATAGTAAATGGATTTGTAGGCCTCCTGTTTGTGTGGCACCTACTCACCGGTGGACAGTACAGAAACAAGTGGGCGTGGCTGTGTCAGGAAGACTTGATGGACAGAAATTTGAAGTTCATGTAATTTTTATGTATCGTGAAATACTGTAATTTTTTCCCCCTAAACATCAGGCAGGATTTGTCTTACAGGCCGGCAGTTGCCAGCACGTATCCTAGGGCCTCATACATCACTGTCACAGCTCCCAAAGGGAGACTGTGTGGCCCATGAAGCAGACCACTGCTCTCTCTAATCCACAAGCCACAGGTTTTAGTATCCAGGGTTACCTTTGCCTTGGTTCTATGATGATGAACATGTCATCATCCTATTCTCCACTCCCAAAGATCTAAGACGGCTGCCGTATTTTTAATATACTCTACTCTTAGAAATAAGACTGCTTTTTGTGAGATGACACTCAAAATACTGAACCGTCAGAATCTGGTGACCAGACACAGAACTATAGCTTCCCTAACCTCTGTGTTCCAGCCCTGGGGCGGTCCCTCCCTACTTCCTCCTTTCATGTGCGAAGCAGCTGCAGCTTCACAGCCCTCAGAAAACTTTGAGGACACTTGTCCAGAATAAAGGTTCCACCAGGTCACGCTTTTCTAGGTACCTGGGCCATGCCAGCCCTTAATTGGTACTAAGCCCCACAGAAGACTTCTAGCAGAGAGAACACTGTTACTGGGTCTTTCTCACATGACTGCTCACTGCCACTTGGCACCAAATTTCTCTCAGATTCGTCGAATTTAATTTCACTTATGCAGAAAGAAGTTTGTTATGTATGTGTGTGGGTTTCACAGTAATGCACTTTGTTGAAAAAGATTGTTGCTTGTTCCATATAGTCATTTCAAACCGATTTCTGGCTATACATGACAATGTCATCAGTTATCCTCAATGCTATAACATCAGAGCCAAGCCCATTCTTTAAATTTTATAGTTGAGAATCTCACTAGGGAATCTGCAGCTATAAAGAAAAAGACCAGAAGGGACAGTGTACCCCATAGGAGTTCCCTGGTTTCATTTTGAACCCTCTCGAAAAATTATTTTGAGATTGGTTCTTGTTAATGTCATTATATTTTCCAGAGATCACACTGTGGAAGTCAATGTCTTCATTCATTTGGCTAAAACTACCAACTTTTTACTTGTCCTAAGTTACTCTATTACTCTGTTCTGTATCTCCCCAGCTCATTTTATCTTTGAATTTTAACCATTTACAAAATTCTAGGTATGAAAGTTATTTGACGTAAGTGTCCAAACATTTAACATCCACCACTTAATGTGATTCGTATAAGGTCCATCAGGTTTATGCTCTAGTTCTATTTTTGTCTTTTATAGTAATCCAAATACTTCTTTGTTACATCATAATAGGATCCCTGTAGAAAGGTACCTCAGTTGAGAAGAGAAACCTGATGAGCACTGATTTTCAAGCTCAGGTATAGATTAAATCTCCTAAGTGGCTTTTTCCAAGTGACACTTGCTTCCTTCAAATGAGAATAAATATTGAATTCAGCTATTGTTGCTGATAAGAACTTGTTGGATGAGAGGGTAAGCCTGATTGACGATGACCATAGAGTTTTTGCCTCAAATGAATGCTCATATCCAATAGAATGCCAACCTTATTTTCCTTTTTTAAAATTAGTTCCAGATGTACAAAACCACATAATGATTAGACATTTACACCCTCACAAAGTGATAACCCCAACAAGACTACTACCCATCTGACACTATACATAGCTATTACAATATCATTGACTATGTTCCCTATGCTGTACTTTATATCCCATGACTACATATATTTATTTTTAATAATAGTTGACATTCAATATTATTTTATATTAGTTTCAGGTGTACAGCACAGTGGTTAGGCATTTATATAATTTGTGAAGTGATCTTGATAAAGTCTAGTACCCATCTGACAAGATACATACTTTTTACAACATTATTGAATATATTCCCCATACTGTGTTTCACATCCCCATGACTATTTTTGACAACCAATTTGTACTTCCTAATCCCTTCATCTTTATCACCCACCCGCCAAACCCCCTCCTATCTAGCAACCATCTGTTCGTTCTATCTATGAGTATTTCTGTTTTGTTTGTTCCTTTATTCTGTTCTTGAGATTCCACATATAAGCGAGATACAATATATGTGTTGCTCTGTCTGACTTATTTAACTTAGCATGATACCCTCTAGGTCCATCCATGTTTTTGCAGATGATAAGATCTCATTTTTATAGCAGAGTAATACTCCATTGTATAAATGTACCACAGTTTCTTTATCCAATCATCTATCAGTGGGCATTTCGGTTGGTTCCATTATTGTGAATAGCACTGCAATAAACGGGTGCATATATTTTTTCAAATTAGTGTTTTGGATTTCTTTGGATAAATACCCATGAGTGGAATTATACACTGGGTCATAAGGTAATTCTATTTTTAATTTTTTGCAAAACCTCCACACTGTTTTCCGTAGTGGCTGCATCAGTTTAAATCCCACCAACAGTGCACAAGGGTTCCCTTTTCTCCACAGCCTCGCCAGCTCTTGTTGTTTGTCATTTATTGATGATAGTCATTCTGACAGGAGTGAGGTGATATCTCACTGTAGTTTTTTGTTGTTTTTTTTAAAGATTTTTATTGGGGAATTGGGATAGGAACAGTGCTGGGGAATTGGGGGAAGGGGAATAGACAAGTTGCTGTCGTTTTGTTCTTCAGTCTAGTTGTGGAGGACATTGCTTCACTGGCCCAAGTTGGCACCATCATTG
>NW_017731942.1:223390-245191 GCF_001890085.2 Hipposideros armiger
AATTTTCTTTTTTTGGTAATGTCTTTGTCTAGTTTGGGAATCAGGGTAATGGTGGCCTCGTGAAATGAACTTGGGAGCCTTCCTTTCTTGGATTTTTAAAAATTATTTGAGGAGAATAGGTGTTAATTCTTTTTTGAATGTTTGGTAAAATTCACCTGTGAAGCCATCTGGTCCAGAACTTCTGTTTGCTGAGAGCTTATTGATTATTGATTCTATTTCACTAGTTGTAATCAGTCTGTTCAGATTTTTTGTTTCTTCTTGATTCAGCCTTGGAAGATTGTATGCTTCTAGGAATATATCCATTTTTAAAAGATTGACCAGTTTTGTGGCACATATTGGGTTGTTGGAAAAATCATGATGTATTTTTTTTCTCTGTTTTTCGTTGGAAAAATTAGTCGTGACTTTTTCGACAACCCAATAGTTGCTTGTAGTATTTCTTTAAATTTTTTGTATTTCTGTGGTATCAGTTGTCGCTTCTTCTCTTCCATTTCTAATTTTATTTATTTGGATCCTCCTTTTTTCTTGATGAGTCTGGTTAAAGGTTTGACAATTTTGTTTATCTTTCAAACAAACAAGCTCTTGGCTTCACTGTTTTTTGTTTTTTTGTGGGTTTTTTTTGTATTTTTGTTTTAGTATCTATTGTGTTTATTTCCACTCTGATCTTCATTATTTACTTTCTTGTGCTCACTTTTGGCTTATTTTGCTGTTCTTTTGTGAGTTCCCATAGGTGTAAAAACACCTACCTTAGAACTGTTTTCACTGTGTCCCGTAAATTTGGGACTGTTGTGTTTTCATTTTCATTTGTCTCAAGGTATCTTTTGATTTCTTCCTTGATCTCATTGTTGACCATTCATTACTTACTAGGATATTATTTACTCCTCATGTGTATGTGTGTTTTTCAGTTTCTTTTCTTGTAATTGATTTCTAGTTTCATACCATGGTGGTTGGAGAAGATTTCTGATATGAATTCAGTCTTCATAAACTTATTTAGACTTGTTTTGTGTCTTTAGCATATGATCTATCTTGGAAAATGTTCCATGTGCACTTGAAAAGAATGTACAGGGTTTGACAAATAAGTTCACTAACTTGCCACCATGCACTTACATTGCTAGCACTGTACAAACAGCTCAGTAAGATTTCATAACCTTGGTATATCAGTGTCTCACAGCTGTGTTCGTGTCAACATGTGGCAGTGTTGTGCTGAGTGGCATTCATTATTGTTGAGTGTTTTTGTGTGCTGTTGCAACAATGTCTGAGCTTAAATTAGAGCAACGAACAAACATTTAATTTCTTGTTAAACTTGGCAAGAGTGGAAGTGAAATCGGGGACATGTTAGTCCAAGTTTATGGAGATAACGCCATGAAGAAAATGGCAGTGTACAAATGGACTATACGTTTTTTTGAGGGGAGAGAATGTGTCACTGATGAAGAGAGGTCAGGATGGCCAGTAACGAGCAGAAATGATGAAAACATTGCAAAAATTCATCGAATTGTGTGTCAAAAGTATAGCAGACCAAGTAAACATCGATAGAGAAACAGTAAGGAAAATCTTAACTGAAACTCCTGGCATAAGAAAGGTATGTGCAAAAATGGTCCCAAAGGAGCTTACCGATGAACAAAAACAAAGGACAGTCGAAGTTTGCCAAGACCTTCTGGAGAGGCAAGACAATGTTTTTGGGCTGTGTTATCACTGGTGATGAAACACGGGTGTACCAATATGACTCTGAAACAAAGTGTCAGAGCGCACAATGGAAGTCAGCCAATTCTCCATGATCACAAAAGTTCCATCAGTCCAAATCAAGAGTCAAAACGATGTTGCTAACCATTTTGATATCAGAGGGATTATTCATTATGAATTTGTACCAACTTGACAAACAGTTAACCTAGTTTATTATTTGGAAGTGATGAAAAGGCCTGCGTGAAAAAGTTAGACAAAAACGACCTGAACTTTTCACCAACAATTCATGGCTCTTGTATCACGACAGTGCACCAACTCACACGGCACTGTCTCTGAGGAAGTTTTTAGCCAGTAGTCAAATAACTGTATTGGAACACCCTCCCTACTCACCTGAGCTGGCCCCCAGTGACTTCTTTCTTTACCTGAAGATAAGGAAATACTGAAAGGAAGACATTTTGATCACATTCAGGAACATCAAAGGGTAATACGACAACAGCTCTGATGGCCATTCCAGAAAAAGAATTCCAAAATTGCTTTGAAGCTAGGTGCTTGTGTCGGTGCATAGCTCCCCAAGGGGAGTACTTCAAAGGTGACCATAGTCATATTCAGCAATGAGGTATGTAGCACTTTTTCTAGGATGAGTTCACAAACTAAGTTGTCAGACCTCGTATATTCTGTTGCTTTGGGGTGAAATGCTCTAAAAATATAAATTAAATCCATCTGGTCTATAGTGTGTCATTTTAAGGCCATTATTTCTGTGTTGATTTTCTGTCTGGACGATCTGTCCATTACTGTCAGTGGAGTTTTAAAGTTCCCTACTATGATGGTGTTACTCTTGATCTCTGCCTTTATGTCGGTCAATATATGTTTTATATATTTAGCTCCTATGTTGGGTGCATAGATGTTTACCAGAGTTATGCCCTCTTGTTGGATTGATCCCTTTATCATTATGTAATGTCATTCCTTGTCTCTTATTGTAGTCTTTGTTTTAAAGTCTATTTTGTGTGATTAAGTATTTCTATCCCAACTATTTTCTCATTTCCATTTGCATGATATCTTTTTCCTTCCCTTTACTATCTTTTCCTTCCCTAAAGGAGTTGGGTCTCTTTTAGACAGTATATGCATGCGTCTTGTTGAATTATCCATTCAGCTACCCAGGGTCTTTTGATTGGCGTATTTAGTCCATTTACATTTAAAGTAATTATTGATAGGTACATAGTATCATTTTATTATTCATATGTTTTATCTTCTTTTGTTTGTTCTCCCCCTTCTTCTTTAATGAAGTCCTTTTCACATTTCTTGTAATACAAGTTTGGTGCTAATGAATTTCTTTAGCTTTTTCTGGTCTGGGAAGCTCTTCATCTTTCCTTCAATTTATTTTTATTTATTTATTTTAAAGATTTTATTGGGGAATTAGGGAAGGGGAACAGCCAAGTTGTTGTTCTTCAATCTTCGTTGTGGAGAGTGCCAGTAGCCATCTGGCTTCTGGTCGGCAGCTCGTGGCCTCTAAGCCCAAGGTGCTGTGTTCAATCTTAGTTGCGGGTGGGCGTAGCCACCATACCATGCGGGAGTCAAACCTAGCAGCCTTGTTGTTAAGAGCGCATGCTCTATCCTCTGAGCTATCCGGGCGGCAGCTCAGCTCAAGTTACCAAGTTCAGTCTTAGTTGCAGGTAGGCGTAGCCTACCATCGTACAGGCAATCTTGTTACACCAGCTGAGCCTTCCTGCCACCTGTTGGCAGCTCAGCAACAGCTCAGCTTGGGCGCAGCGTCACTGGCCCATGTGGGAATCGAACTGGCCGCCCTGTTGCTCAGAGCTTGCGCTCTTAAGACAACTCTTAACTGAGCCACTCGGCCAGCCCTTTCCTTTAATTTCAAATGATAGCCTTACTGGATACTCTAGTCTTGGGTGTAGGCCCTTGTTTTTTCATCATTTTTTAGTATTTCCTGCCATTTCCTTCTGGCCTGCAAAGTTTCTGTTGAGAAATCAGCTGATAGTCTTATGGGAGCTCCCTTGTAAGTAATTAGTTGTCTTTCTCTTGCTGCTTTCCGGATTCTCTCTTTGTCTTTAAACTTTGCCATTTTAATTATGATGTTTCTTGTTATTGACCTATTTGGTTTCATCTTGTTTCAGACTCTCTGTACTTTGTGGGCTTCCTTGTCTGTTTCCCTCACGAGGTTATGGAAGTTTTCGGCCATTATTTCCTCAAATAGATTTTCAATCCCTTGCCCCCTCTCTTCTGCTTCTGACATTCCTGTGATGTGAATGCTGTTACGCTTGATGTTCCAAAGGTCCCTTAAACTGTCTTCGTGATTTTGTTTTTTATTCGTTTTTCTTTCTGTTGTTCCAGTTGGTTGGTTTATCTACCTGTCTTCTAAATCACTGATTCCTTCCTTTGCTTTATATATGATGTGTTGATCTCCTCTTATGTATCCTTCATTTCAGTTACTATATTTTTTATTTTCTACTGGTTCTTTTTTATGGTTTTTTTGACCTTGTTATCTGTGTTGAAGTTCTCACTAAGTTCCTTAAGCATTGTTAAAACCAGTGTTTTAAACTCTGTCTTCTGTAGGTTGGTAGCCTCCATTTTGTTTAGTTCTAGTTCTGAAGTTTTCTCCTGGTCTTTTATTTGGGATGTATTTCTTCGTTTCCTTATTCTGGCTGCCACTCTGTGTTTGTTCCTATGTATTAGGTAGATCTCTTATGTCTCTCAGTCTTGGTGGGTGGCTTTATGTAGTATGTGTCCTGCATGTTCTAATTTTGCAGTCGCCCTGTTTTCCTGTGTGTGTGTTCTGGGAGTGTCCCTTGTATGTGTTCGCCTATTGTAGTTGAGCCTAGATTGCTTTTGATACATTAATGGATGGGATTGACTCCCAGGATGACTGACTGTGAGGACTGTCTATGCCCAGTGTATGAGCTGCTGTGTGGGAGCTGAAACCTCAGAGAGGGATTTACCCCTGTGGGTTCTTGTACCTGTTAAGACCACCCTTTGGGTGTGTTGCTTGTGGGGCTAACCAGGTAGTGCTGTGGTGTGGTCTGAAGCCAGTCTCTGGGTGTATTGTTCCTGGTGTCTCTTGGGAGGGGCTCCTTTGTAGGCTTATTTCAGCCTTGCCTGTTGGTGGCTTGCGGCTAACTGGTAGGAGCTACGCAGCTGTATGTGGTTGGCTGCTGCCTGTGCTGGGCCTGGAAGCAAGTGAGGCAGCAACCAACCATATATAGCTGCGTAGCTCCTACCAGGTAGCTGCAGGCTGGTGACAGGCAAGGCTGAAATAGGCCTGCACGGGACCCCGTCACTGTGAACCAAGGCCAGCTGCCACCAGTATTGGGCCTGCAGAAGCTTAGCAAAAGGCCCAGGGTCCCCTATGCTTGTTGCCACCTGCCTATATGGCTCAGTTTTCAGAAAAGCCTCTTTAGGTGCCTGGGCCAGGATAGTTGACCTTGTATTGAGAGTGTCCCTGGCAATGCAGCCCTAGGTAGGTGGGGTTGAGTTCCAGGGAGCTACAGGCTGTAGGCAGTGGTTTTTACAAAGTAAATGCAGTTTCAGTTCTCGCACTAATGCTGGACTCATGATCATTTTGCAAAATGTTCTGAGACTACCATGGCCAGCCACCCCTTGCCTATAGGTCCCCAAGAGCCACCCAAGAGAGGCTGCAGGGCAGGTTGTGGCACACTGCCCACCACCAAAAGTTCCACAGGCTGGCAGGGGCTGTTTGCTGCTGTAAAAGACTTCGTCAGCATGTGGGGCGGGGCCAGCCACCCAGGAGCCGGAGTGCCTCCAGCGATGCCATTATAGCTGGGCGGGGTAGGCAACCAAGGTAGTTTGCACACAGAGATTTGGGGGTTTTTTAAGATTTTATTTGGGAATTTGGGAAGGAGAACAGCGTTGGGGAATCGGGGAAGGGAACAGACAAGTTGCTGTCCTTTTGTTCTTCAGTCTAGTTGTGGAAGACATCGCTTCACTGGCCCATGTTGGTATTATCATTGCGCTCTTCCTGGGTGAGGCAGTCACTCGCCGGCCATTGGACAGCCGCTCACGAAAGCTCACGCCCGCTGCTGACCAGCTCCACTGCAGCCTACGCCGTCGCCGGCGACTCACGGCAGCCCAGCTCCCAGGTCGAGCTGTAGTTCACCATCTTAGCTGTAGAGGGCACAGCGTCACTGGCCCTCATGTGGGATCCGAACCGGGGCCCTGCTGCTCAGAGCTGGTGCTCCCAAGCCAACTCTTAACTAATGCACCTCTCGGCCGGCCCTGCACACACGTATTTTACCAGAACCATGTGGTTTCAGATTTAGCTGTTTGGGGGAGGATTCAACATAGAAAAGATGGAGCCCTCCTCTAGGCTATATGTGAGGTAGGCTTCACACAGGGATAATAGCTGGTCCCTCCAGTCCTCGCCCTGTAGCCACAAAACTCAGTCCTTCCCCTGATGCCTCCAATTCCTCTCGAGTTGCGGCCCCTCCACCGGAGACCAGATGAGTATTTGCAAGTAAACGAGTCAGTGTGCAGGCCCTTTAAGAGGGTGTCTGGTTTTCCAGCCACCTTCCATCTCATTGGGACGGGTAGACAGAGTCCTTGCTGTTTTCACTGCTAGATGTTGTGGGAATTCCTCTTCCTGGCACAGGACCTCTGGGCTGGGGAGCCTGGCATGGGGTTGGTGTTCCTTCCCCTCTGCCAGGTGCTCACCCACTACCTGTGGGTTTGGGGTCAGCCCATTTTGTGTCTCTGCCCCTCCTACCAGTCTTGATTTGGCTGCTGCTTTATATCTTTAATTATAGGGATTCTGTTCATTCTGTTTAGCTAGTCTTCAGATGATTCCTGAGGTTGATTGTTCTGTAATTTAGTTGTAATTTTGGCATGATCCTGGGAGGCAACAGCCATAGTGTTTACCTAATCTGCCATCCTATACCTTCTCCCTGTCCTTATTTTCTCCAGGCTCTGGCCCACACATGACAGTGGTCTTAGAATTACAAAAAGCAAAGTCAGACACTCACAGGATTCAGAAAACGGATTATCTTGGAGTTAGCATTGTGGCCAGCGTAGGATTTCTACATTACATTTTTTCTTAGGTTGTATTTATTTTTAATCATTGAGAATATGGCTTTTTTAATTTTAAAAAGTAAAGATATAAATTCTTGGGTATGTGTATGGTTACCAACCACTGTTTAGTTGCCCTGCCAAATGACAGCTGCATTCCTATTGGAAGTATGATTTTTTCTTGCCTTTCATGGGCACAGTGAGAAAACAAGGCATAGTTGCCTTGCACTCAACACTCTACTTACTACTGATGGAAAATGTGTCATGCCAGCTTCTCTCTGCATTAGCCAATGGATGCCATCATCAGTGGTCAAATTGGGCATACCAGCTATCATCCTGCAGAAACTTCTCCAGTTGTCCCCCTCAGGAAATAGCCAGGCATCATGGTGGGTTTATACTGCTTACCTTGGGTGTTCCATGTGCTGCACTTTGGGTAATGTGGTGACATCATCCCAATCTCTTGTGGTTATGTGCCTGTTACTGGTGTAACTTGGGTCTTTACACCAATGGAAGCTGTCCCTCTGTATCTCCAAGGTCACACTTTTCTTTCCAAATTCCCAGGCATAAAGTTAACAGGTCTGTAAGAACTATAAAGTGCAGCCTAGTAAAGCTATACCTTTTGAACAAAATTTGATGGCAAATAGTAGAGGAAAGCAAACTTTGAGCTTCATGGTAAATTTGAAAACTCTGTGGTCATTTTGATTTTGCTGTGAGTATTATATAAAATCAGGACATTCAAAATTAAGTTATTACCTAAAGAAGGCTTCATAGATGAGGAACTGAGATTTGGAAATTAAAAGGATCTACTCGTTACTAATTAGCTACATATTACTAATTAGTTATGGACCCAGGTAGTTATGGAGTAGAATCTAAGGTCTTTGTCATTTCTATATTCACATTTTTGTTGAATTTTTTATTTTAATAAAAAGTTTTCTCCTTTTAAAAAAGGGTCTCAAAAGAAGCCAGGTCAGGGGGAAAGGGGTCGGTTGCTGATAGTTTTGTTAAAGTATTAATTTTAACCCTGCTTTGACAAATAACAGTGTGAAACTATTAGTGGATTATTGGATTGGAATAATTCAGTTGAACGTTATGTACTTATCTTTCATTTTTTATTTTGATTAAAACTAAAAATTCAGACTTCTTATTACTATTTATTATTACAATTTATTATTCTTAAGATTATTGCTGGCCAAGAATGATTTGGCATGCCAATAAAAGCACGAGTGGTAATATAATTGGGTTTTACTTTTTGTAGCTAAGGTGGTGCCTCAGCAGATCACACACACTTCTCCTCGGATCCAGCCTGACTACCCCGCAGAGAGGAGTAGCCTGATTCCCATTTCAGGACATCGGGCCTCTCCAAATCCTGTGGCCATGGAAACCCGAAGTGACAACAGGTAGGAGTGAATATATACCAGTTACATTGCTCCATGGTGTCATTAATCGTTTTGAATTTTCAATAAAACAAAATGTCCCACAAATATGGCATATATTTACTAATTCTTATTTTCAAATTTTTCCCCCTGAAAATAATATATCGTGTTATTTCTCTTTTAGTTTTGTGAAACTATATTTATTCAGCCATTCTCCTTTTGATGGATGTTCTCCTAGTACCACTTTTTGTTTTGTGTGCTTCTGTGTTTATTTTGAGAGTAACAGTTGCAGCATCGTGACCCTTTATCCCAAAGTACTTCCATTCTTGTCTCCAAAGAATGACACTCTCTTAAGCACAGTACAGTTATCCCTTAAACAATTTTTTAGCTTTCCATTCTCTTTCATACACTGACATTTTTTTTTAAGAGCATAGATAGACCAATTGTTTTTATAGAGTATTCTTCAATTTGGACTTGTCAGACTGTTTCCTCATACATTCAGGTTATGCATTTTTGGAGCAAATACCACCTAGGTGATATGTCCTTTACAACTGCTATTGGGTTGTCAGAAAAGTCATGACGCATGTTTGCGACAGATGGCACTAGTTCATTTTTGGAAGTACTAGAGTCATTCGCACCTATGTTATTGCTATATCATTTGACAGGTGACAGTTCTAGCTTCATTTTTTTAAAAATATTGAACGATTTGGTTGAGTTTTGGAGATTTTACAACAAGTTGAAGATGGAAGACCAAACTGTGCATTTTTGCCACATTTTACTGTTTTACTTCCGTAAAGGGAAGTGCGCACGTCAAACTTGTGAAAAGCTGCATAAAGTTTACGGTGACAGTACTCTATAAGAACGTCAGTGCCAACGATGGTTCACGAAATTCTATGCTGGTGATTTTGATCTCAACGCTCCTCGGTCAGAGAGGCCCACTGAGGTTGATGATGACAAAATAAAGGCATTGATCGAGTCAAACCCACGTTATACGACACGAGAGATTGCAGAAACATTGAAAATCTATCATTCAAGCGTTCACGACCACCTGAAGAAGCTGGGATACGTAAGCAAGCTTGATATTTGGGTTCCACATGAACTCAAAGAAGTTCATTTGACTGCGTGTATAAACATCTGCAGTATGCTCATTAAACGTGAGGAAAACTACTATCCTTTTTTGAAGCGACTGATGATAAGTGGATTGTTTACAACCATGTGATGCACAAACAGCCTTGGTCCCAACGCGATGATTCACCTCAAACTACATCAAAAGCAGACATTCATCAGAGCAAGGTTATGCTGTCAGTATGGTGGGATTTTAAAGGTGTCATGTTTTTCGAGCTCCTACCAAGGAATCAAACAATCAATTCAAATGTGTACTGTCAGCATTTGGACAGTTTGAACGAATCCATCATCCAGAAATGTCCAGAGCTTGTTAATTGTAAAGGAGTTGTGTTCCATCGCAACAACGCGAGACCACACACAAGTTTGATCACCTGTCAAAAATCATTGGAGCTTGGATGGGATGTGTTGCCATACCCACCATACTCGCCTGACATTGCACCGTCAGACTTCCACTTGCCTCGCTTTCTTCAAAACTCCTTGCGTGGTATAACGTTCAGTTCAGATGATGCTGTAAATCAGCACCTTGTTCAGTTTTTCGCAAATAAAGACAGGTCCTTCTATGAATGAGGAATTATGAAGCTCATGGAAAGATGGCAAAAGGTTATCGAACAAAATTGGCAATATATCATTGATTGATCTTTGTTCTTTATATAAATAAGTGACCTTTGAAAAACAGACAAAATACATCATGACTTTTCCCACAACCCAATATTACATCATAGAGCTCCTGCTACCCCTTTGTCCCATTATTTGTTACGTTAACATTAATTAATTAGTGAATGTTTTGTTTGCCAGATTCTTCTTCTATAAAGGAGGTTATTTTTCTTCTTTGTAAACAAGTGATCTGTGTGGAAATACTTTAAGACTGTAAATATCCTGTTCCCCAATAAACCTTCACCCAATAGTTTTAGTGCCTATTGATGATTCTTGGCTGAATCAGTGGTTGCAATATGATGTTTGCAAAATAGTGACTTTTTCTAACTATCATTTCTTCCATATTTATCAGGTCACATTCTGATATAATGAAATTTATCTATTCCCATTTATTTATTTTGCTGTGCATGTTAGTCTTAGAATCAGCACAGGCTTGTGGGTTTGGTTTTATTCATTATTATAATAAATCCATCACTGTTATCTATTTTGATGCTCAGATTGTCTCTGGGCTAGTCCTTGGGAGCCACTTCAGACAAGTTCCTGTGGTTTTGCCATGTCCTGGTCATTCTAGACCTTCCCACCACAACAAGATTCTCCAAGCTCCTCCCAAACTTTGTCTGAGCTCTGAAATCTGCCATTTCTCCAAGGAGCCTTGGTTCCTTTTCATCATTTAGAAACCAAGATGTAGGCATTGGCTCTGTTCATTGTTACTGGACTGTCATTTCTTCTAGGACCTTTCATCAGGCAAAGGTAGGGAGCATGTAACATTTTAAAAACTATTTAGGGACCGGCCCAGTGGCTCAGTTGGTTAAGAGTTGGCTCGGGAGTGTGAGCTCTGAGCAGCAGGGCTGCTGGTTTGGTTCCCACATGGGCCAGTGACGCTGTGCCCTCTACAGCTAAGATTGTGAACAATGGCTCGACCTGGAGCTGGGCTGCCGTGAGTGGCTGGCAATGGCATAGGCTGCAGCCCTGCTGCAGTGGGCTGCAGTGAGCTACTGTGAGTGGCCGGCGGCCAGCAGCCGGCGAGAGCTGCTATGAGCCACCATCCAATGGCCGGCGACCTACTGCCTCAGCCGGGAAGAGCTCAATGATCATAACACCAACAGCAGTGTCCTCCACAACTAGACTGAAGAACAAAAAGAACAGCAACTTGTCTGTTCCCCTTCCCCAAATCCCCAATGCTGTCTCCTCCCCCAATTCCCAAAAGAAAATCTTAAAAAAAAAAAAAAAAAACTATTTAGAATGTACTTATTCCTCAAGTTCAATTCCATTAGTTCCCCCATTTCATGTTTGTATTTCTCTTCTCTCACAGTGAGAATGTGGTAGGTGCACATAAAGTAGTTTCAGAATTTGGTCATGTTTATTTTTATTTTTATTTTTCCTTTTTTTTTTTTTTTTTTTAGCTGAGTCATCCTGCCACCTGTTGGCAGCTCAGCAGCAGCTCAGCTCAGGGCGTGAACCGAACCAGTGACCCTGTTGCTCAGAGCTCACATGGTCATTTTTAAATGATCTTGTTTGATTATTTTGGTGTATAGGAATGCTTATAGATTTTAATGATCGTGTGTCCACCCATCTTTCAAACCACAACTAATATCTGTAAAAGTTTGTAGATTCTTTTGGATTTTCTGTGTAAATGTTTATTTCATCTACAAATAAGGACAACTTTTTGAGGGATGAGGGAGTTTTTTCATTTCTGTTCTGTGTACCGGTGTTTATCTTGTTGTTGGCTAGAGCTTCCAATATGATGTTGAATAGCGTAGAGATAGTGAGCATCCTTGTCTTATTCCTGACCTGAATGGGAATTCTTCTGAAATTTCATGATAGATTTTTGGATAATAATACTGTTTTCTTAGGTATTCATATCATTAATAAGTATTGAAAGCTATTAAATATTTCTTTGTTTATCACTGTTTCAAATGATTATTTTTTAGTTTTTTAATATGACCTAAAACAATAGAATCATTCCTATCTTTCTATGATAAACCTTATTTTATCAATATGTATTTAATTTTATATAGTACTTGATTCAATTTTACTTAGGAATTTTTGTGTAAATAGAGAGAGATTTGTTTATAATTGTTTTTTTATATACTTTCTGTCCACTTTTGATATCAAAGATATATTAAGCTCAAAAAATAAGTTAGATTACTTTTGTTCTTTTTCTGGGCTCTGAATCAGTTTGTATAAGCTTGGGATTATCTTTTTTATGTATGTGTGATAAATTTTGCCAGTAAAAATAATCAGATCTTAGAGTCTTTCAAGTGGAATTGAATAGGGAAAACCTTTGATTACTGATGTTTTTTAAAACCAGTTTTAGTAATTATTATCCCATATATGTTTTATGTTTATTGATATAATATTTATACTATTCATTTATTTTAAAACATTACTCTGTACATCTGTGTCCTTTCATCTAATTGTTTGGGGCACCATTTGGGAAATGTTGGTATGGCATTTAAGAGTCTGAAGAGGATCTGGAGGATAGGATCATGTGAAGGTAAAGAGGAAAATAGACCATTTTGGTTCACATTATTTGTGTTCCATCTATAGACCATCTGTTCCAGTTCAGTTCCAGTACTTTTTGCCAACCTACCCACCTTCTGCATACCCACTGGCTGCTCATACGTATACCCCAATCACCAGCTCTGTGTCCACCATCCGACAGTATCCAGGTATGAGCCCCCTTGTTAAGATGACTTTTAGAATTTTAATTTTTGTAAGCAATGAGATAAAAATCGATCGTGAGTATTCCTAGTATGGATTTAATTACTTCAGCTTCTATTTTCAAATCCACATAAGGCTAAAATCTGAAGCTTTATGGTTTTAAATCACCATCTCTTTGTTCTGTAAAAAAGATTATTATTGTTAGTGACATTTGCATGATTTTATCCCATCGTGAGGATAATTATGTTAACAGTTTTTATTATACCTTAAGATTGTAATACAGTTAAAATGAGTAAAGGTATACTTTCACAGGGCTTCTATTTTGTGGGCTCTGTGTTGTGTTTTTCATATTAATCCAATTATGCTAAGCACTCACCATTCTTGTAAATGCTATTCTTTTTGAAAATCCAGAAAGAATGACCCTTAAGCCTTAGCATTTGTGCCATATTGTACTTTCCTATGGAACCCTCAGCTCATTTTAGGCGTCAGAAAGCCCAATTGTTCAGCTAGTGGATACTGCCCCTCACTGTGCCAGTCAGGGCTGCAGCCCAGGTCACATGTGGCCATTGGGGACCTGAATGGGGACCCAGTAAAAATGAACTGAAGTTTTTGTTTCACTTAGTTAGAGAAACTTCAAATATGTTTGAAACAACTTAGTGGTGTGAAACTACTTTATAAAAATGTAGATTTTATGGAATCAAAATACAAATCTAATCCTTGTGATAAAAATTTAGTATCTGAATTGAGATACACTTTAGTAAAATATACCCTGAATGTTGAAGACATAGCATAGAAAGAGAATGTAAAAAATGTTATTTAAAATGTTTATAGTGGGGCAGGCTGAGTGGCTCAGTTGGTTAAGAATTCACTTAAGAGTGCAAGCTCTGAGCAACAGGGCCACCAGTTCGGTTCCTGCATGGGCCAGTGACGCTGCACCTGAGCTGAGCTGTCACTGAGCTGCCAACAGGTGGCAGGATGGCTCAGATGGTGTAACAACAAGATTGCCTGTTCGATGGTGGGCTATGCCCACCTGCAACTAAGACTGAACTCTGCACCTTGAGCTGAGCTGCCACCCGGATGGCTCAGTGGATAGGGCGTGTGTTCTTAACAACTAGGCTGCTGGTTCAACTCCCACATGGGATGGTGGCTACGCCCACCCGCAACTAAGTTTGAACACAGCACTTTGAGCTTAGAGGCCACGAGCGCTGACCAGAAGCCAGATGATGACTGGCACTCTCCACAACAAAGATTGAAGAACAACAACTTGGCTGGTCCTCTTCCCCAATTCCTCAACACTGTTCCCCTCCCTCAATTCCCCAATAAAATCTTTTTTTTTTAATGTTTATAGTGATTCCATTTTGAAATAATACTTTGGATATGTTGGGTTAAACAAAATATATCATTAAAATCAATTTGGCCTTTTTACTTTACTGATGTGGCTACAGGAAAATTTTAAGTTGCATGTATGGCTTATATTTACATGGAGTGCTGGTCTAAAACTTTGAAACACTGTAAAGTATTTAAATAGCTTTGGAAACAGGTGGGGTTTTTTATCTGTTTGGGTTTTTTTTTTTTTAATTCTTACCTCTAATGTGGGAAAATAGCTGAATTTTCTGAATATTCTGTCATGTTTTGCTATCCGTTAAATTAATACTATCTTTTTAAAGGAAACTCCTAACAGTGTTCCTTATTTATCTAATAGAGATAAAATAATGTGTAATTGATTGTCTCTAAAAGTATTACACTTATTGCTTTAAATCCTTAAGTCTTTATCAGTGACAGCTCTTACCTTCATGTTCCTTCATCAACTACCTTGGCCAGTTGAAACTTCAGTAGCAGTACAGTCATTCTGCCTTTCTGTAGAAGGTGACTCATGACCAGGATGTACGGTGTTTCCCCGAAAAGAAGACCTAACCAGAAAATAAGCCCCAGTTAAGATCGTCAGCCAGACATGACTGTATTTGAATAAATGTAGAGTTTTGTACATGAATAAATGAATGAAATGCGTCTTTTGGAACAAAATTTAATATAAGACCTGGTCTTGTTTTCAGGGAAACATGGTATTTCTCTGAATGCTAGCCAACTGAAAAGGATACACACAGTGTCTCCTGAGCTAGCTCAGTCATTTTATATAAACATTTGTAAAAATCCATCTTACCAGCATTATCAGAAGTGTTGGGGATCCTGCCAGTCATCTGTTTTTCTACATTATTCTATTATTTCTGCAGTAGATCCTACCACAGAAAAACAAATAGTACAGTCAGTAACACTTATTTCTTCCAGGACCTATACCTGCACCGTTGACGGTGCAGATGAGAGATAATATATTCTTTCTCAGACATGTGAGCCCATACATGGATGAACACAACCGAAGGAATGATTTATGAACCAGCTTACAGTGTCCTGTTTCAAGCATTATAGATTTAGTGGCTCATTTCAAATGATTTCAAAGCAGATGTTTTTCAAATCAAGAAGAGGACAGAAAAATGTTTATACAGTAGGCTCCAATCTTGCCAAATATGGGATTACTCTGATATATAGTTTGTGATGGATTAGACCAATTGTTCATGGTCTCTGGTTGCTTATAAAGATGGAATCTGGTTGGTCCATTTATTAAATATAGATATGAATATATAATTATGAATATAATCTGTAGTTTGTAAGCGATTGATCACTCTCAAATTGTTTCTGAAATATCACTTGTTTCAGAGATGTTTTCCATTTCATTTGTTCATTCATCCTGCATTTATTAATTCCACAAATATTTATTGACATTCTGTGTATGTAAAGTCCTATGCCAGGTTCTTTTTTTTTTTTAAGATTTTTATTGGGGAATTGGGGAAAGGGAACAGTGTTGGGGAATTGGGGAATAGCCAAGTTGTTGTCCTTCAGTCTTAGTTGTGGAGGGCGCAACTAGCTCAGCTCCAAGTCCAGTCACCATCTGGCTGCCTGTCGGCAGCTTGCGGCCATTCAGCTCAAGGTGCCACGTTCAATCTTAGTTGCAGGTGGGCAGAGCCCACCATCCCATGCGGGAGTCGAACTGGCAACCTTATTGTTAGGAGCACGTGCTGTCACCAGCTGAGCCATGCTGCCACCTGGTGGCAGCTCAGTGGCAGCTCAGCTCAGGTGCAGATCACTGACCCATGTGGGAATCGAACCAGCAACGCTGTTGCTCAGAGCTCATACTCTTAACCAACTGAGCCACTCAGCCGGCCCAAGGGCTCTATTTTTAAAGATGACTCAAACATATCTTGCTTTCAACAAGCTTAGAGTCTAGTATGGAAGTAAGACATGAAGAGATATTAGAGTACTAAGTCCCAAAAGAGGCTTGAGCAAAAGAAAGCCTTGCTGCTTCTGAGGTAAGAGAGGTTATTTCTACATGAGAGAGTAAGGTTGGAGGTCAGGAGTGGTTTTCCTAAAGGAAGTAGCATGTGCAAAGCATCTCTCAGGATGGATAGGATAGAGAAAAGCACATTTCTGTCTGTGAATAAAGTATTAGCATAGAATATGTGCTTGGAACAGAGTAGTTTGGTTTAGGCTGGAGCATAGTGTGAGTGAGGATGCAATCCTTTCAAGATTGGATACTGATAAAGCTTGGAATGTTGACTATACTGCATGGTCTACAACAGGCAAACTACCAAAAACTATTATTGAACAGAAATAACAAAAGTATACTTCTCAGGAAGAAACTGATGATGCTCTGGGATTACTTATTTATTTATTTATCAAGGGGGAAATTGCAATATAGCAGTGACTATAAATTTGCATGTACCAACTTCACTGTACTTTTCTCATTCAGAATAAAAATTGATTTTTATGTAGTTTATAAAACTTTTTCATTTACATCTTTTTTAAATTGAGGTATAGTTGACATTAATTTCAGGTGTACAACATAATGATTTGATGTTTGTATATATTGCAAAATGTTCACCACATAAGCCTAGAACAGTGGGTCTCAACCTTCCTAATGCCGCAACCCTTTAATACAGTTCCTCATGTTGTGGTGACCCCCAACCATAAAATTATTTTTGTTGCTACTCTATAACTGTAATTTTGCTACTGTTATGAATCGTAATGTAAATATCTGATATGCAGGATATATTTTCATTGTTACAAATTGAACATAAAGCATAGTGATTAATCACAAAAACAATATGTAATTATATATTGTGAAATACTTATTTCTAATTACAAATAAATGAAATTTTGTCTTGAAGCATGGAGACAGAGGAGCGGTGTCTCGGTTCCTAAGACAATCGAAAATATGTGTTTTCCGATGGTCTTAGGCGACCCCTGTGAAAGGGTCATTCGACCCCCAAAGGGGTTGCGACCCACAGGTTGAGAACCGCTGGCCTAGAACATCCATCACCACACATAGTTACAAAAAAGTTTTTCTTGTGAAGTGAGAACTTTTAAGATCTCTCATAGCAACTTTTAAATAAGCAATTCACTACGATTAACTATAGTCACCATGCTGCACATTATACCCCCTTGACTTACTTATTTTATAACTGGAAATTTGTACCTTTAGACCCCCTTTACCCATTTTACTCACCCCTCACTACCCCACCACCACCACCACCTCTAGCAACAATCTGTTCTTTGTATCTGTAAGCTTGGTTTGTTTTTGTTTTTTCTTAGATTCCACATGTAAGTGAGATCATACAGTATTTATCTTTCTCTGTCTTAGTTCACTTAACACAGTACCCTCAAGGTCCATTATGTTGTTGCAAATGGCAAGATTTCCCTTTTTATGGTTAATATTCCTATGTGCGTGCGTGATATGCACATAGATGATGTGGTTGTTTTTTGTTGTTTTTTTAGCTGAGCCATCCTGCCACCTGTTGGCAGCTCAGCTCGGGCCGGGCATCAAACCGCTGTTGCTCAGAGCTCAAACTCTTGAGCGAGCTAATGTTAACCAACTGCCACTCGGCCAGCCCCATAGATGATGTGTTTGCTTGATAGAAAAAAGGAAACCTGTTTGTTCTATCTCTTCAGTGAATATATGGAATTTAAAATTCTTAACTCATGTTTCAGAAATGCCTGTGATAGTGGTTCTATCAAGTAAAACAAAGATTCTTGATCTGGGAGCCATGAGTGTATTTCAGAAGTTTTATATTAATTATTTAGCACAGTTGCATTTGGAATTTAGTAGACGATTGCTCACATTTGGAATTTAGTAGACGATTGCTTTTTTCCTTTTAATGCTATTTCTAATAATCTCTAGAAAGGTCATAGCAACTTGATAGGAAGTGAAAAGGGAAAAAAACATCGATGTGTAGTTTTGTATAGTGCTTTTTTGTTTTTAACCGAGGGTTTAGATCTTGTACAGTAGAAAAGTTCTGTTTTCATTTTAGTGTTTTTCTCCTATGTGGACTGTGTCTAATCAGAGCTAACGCTTTTGTAGTCACTTTTTGCATTGTTTTTAGTTTCAGCGCAGGCTCCAAACTCTGCCATAACCGCTCAGACTGGTGTTGGGGTGGCATCTACAGTCCACCTAAACCCCATGCAATTGATGACAGTGGATACATCTCATGCTCGACATATCCAGGGGATCCAGCCTGCGCCCATCAGTACCCAGGGGATCCAGCCAGCCCCCATTGGGACCCCGGGCATCCAGCCAGCCCCTATTGGCACACAGGGAATTCACTCAGCAACCCCACTCAGCACACAGGGACTTCAGCCCGCGGCAATAGGTACTCAGCAGCCTCCGCCTGAAGGAAAGACGTCAGGTAATTTTACTTTTCTGTGTGGAAGGTGGTGTGGAGAAAAGAGATACACAGGGTTTAAATCCTGACCTGCCACTTGCTGGCTTTGTTGTCTCAGGTAATTTCTTTAGGCTATCATTTCCTCTTTGTAACAGGAGTTGCCTAGAACTTTCTTATCATGGTCATTGTGAGCATTACATAAATGACCTAATAGCCATTTACACATGGTAAGAACTGCATTCTGTAAAGGACTCTTAGTTGAGAGTTGCAGCAAGTTCATCTTATAATAGTAATATTCTCATTCCATTTAAGATTTTTGGGGGGGTTGTATATAAAGCTATAAAATGAAAATTGACTGGAATGTTAGTACCACTTTTAGGGATTGAGAGGCAGTTCTGTTTTACAAAAACTGGGAGAACATTTCTTGAAGTATACTGTGTACCTTGTGTATCTTAGCTCATTTATTAGGAATAATGATCATAGAGCAAAGAAAAATGGTTATTGATTACGCACCAATAGACTTAGTACATTATGCTCCTATCCCTTATCTTCTTGAAATTGGACAGTCATAGCATGGGTGCCGCCGATTCTGGCGGTATGATTGTTTTTTCTTTGTTATGTGATATTTTAGTAGTGTTTCTTTCGATTCCCTCTCCTCATTGTTCTCCCTGCCCCTCCCTGTCCTCTAGCAGTGGTGCTGGCAGATGGAGCCACAATTGTAGCCAACCCCATTAGCAGTCCATTCAGTGCTTCCCCAGCCGCAACCACGGTGGTGCAGACCCACAGCCAGAGTGCTAGCAGCAGCGCTCCAGCCCAGGGCTCATCCCCCCGGCCAAGTATACTGCGGAAGAAACCCACCACAGATGGGTGAGTAGGTCCAGTCATGCCAGATGCCACTGCTCGTTGTGGGTATGAGTACTCTAATCCGATTATAGGCTGTGCTTATGTTCAACTCTGCTACATCGCGCCAGTCGTTTTTTCCAGGTGCTCATTTACACTCTCGCCAGCTGTGGGGATCATTGCATTCATCATTACCAGCTCTTGTTATTGGCACTTTTTAAAAGTTTAGTCATTCATTGTTTTTACTGCTATAGCTCATTAGGTTGTTTTGTTTGTTTTTGCTTTTGAGGGTGGGTAATGGAGTTGATCTTGCTTTTTTGTTTATTTCTTATGGAAAAGTTTAAACATAATCAAATTTTGAACATACGAATGTATACCCATTATCCAGCTTCAGTTAACTTAACAATTCATGGCCAATTTTATCTATATGCCCACCCACCCCCTGCCACCATATTGTTTTGAAGCAAATCTAAACAGCACATTGTTTCATTTTTATATTTTTAGCATTTCTGTTGAGAGATAATATACTAAAAAAATACAATGACCGTTAATATCAAATATCTAGTTATTGTTCAGATTTCCACTGGTCTCAAATGTCACAAGTTTTGTTTTGGTTTATATTATTTACTTGAATTAATATTCTGATGCGGTGCACACATTATGATTAATTGTATGTCTCTTAAGAATCTTCTAATATATAATCCTCCATCTTTTTTTTCTTGCAATTTATTTGATGAAGAAACTTTGTCTTTTGTCCTCCCTCCCTCTCCTGGATTTTGTTGATTGTATCCACCTTATATTAGTTTCCTAGGACTGCTATAACAAATCACCACAAACTTGGTGGCTAAGAACAACAGATTCATGCTCACGATTCTGATAGCTAGAAGTCTGCAATCAAGGTGTTTGCAGGGTCGTTTTTTCTGCATGCTCTTAAGGGGACCCTGTTCCATGCCTGTCTCTCAGCTGCTGAAGCTGCTGTCAGTCCTTTGGGTTCCCTGCCTCTGGACTCCTCACTCCAGTCCACTGTTGTGTTCATGTGGCCTTCCCTCTGTGTCTGTCTCAGGTCTCCCTCTCCTTTCCGTTATAACTGCCAGTCGTTGGATTTAGGGCTTTCCCTAAAACTAGAGTGATCTCAGCTCAAGATCCTTAACTTAATTACATTCGCAAAGACTATTTATTACATTCACACATGCCAAGGATTAGGACTTAGGTGTATCTTTTTAGGGAACACAATTCAACCCACTACCCGCATAGGGTAGTTTACTTGTTCTTCTCTCCTCCGCATTTTCTCTAATTGTTACTTGAATCCTAAGACTTGATTAAATTTCACTGTTTAATTTTTTCTTTTGTCAAGACTACTTCATAAGTCTGTGGTTTATTTAGTTTTGTACCAGGAAACATGGTGTCTGGTGGTCACCTTTTTTGAGCTGTTACCTGTCTTAAAGATCAGCTCCCCTTAATTATTGGGCATTGCAAAATGCTATATTCTGGTTCTAGCAATTCTCTTTCATACCCACTCTTGTCTAACATTTGCTCCCACCACTCTGCCAACACTAACATGTCAAGATCACTCATGACTTCCACATTGCTAAACCCAGTGATCAGTTCTCACTCTAAGCCATACATGGTCTCTCTACTGCATGACACAGTTGGTCACTTACTAACTTGATCAGCTTTTTTCACTTGGCTTCCTGGAACTTGCTCAGGTCAATATAAATACATAGACATTATAATGATTATAAACACTTAATATGGATTTAAATTTTAAGTGAAAAGGAGATGTGGCATGCTAGTAAAATCAACTAGAAGAGTTACAGCAATTGCTTTCTGGAGAGTGCTGAGCACAAAGTGTGGAGGGATGGGAAAGCCTTTTAGTACTATTTGGCTTTTTAAATAACATGCCTATATTGCTTTGATAAAATTTTAAAAATCATTAAAGAGTAACTTAAAAATTCAATTTAGTGCTTTATTTTGCCATAGATATGCCTAGCAAATGCGTATCTTATGCTTATCTTTCAGGGCCCTCAGACTGCTGTTTTCCAGGTTTGTCTCTTATCTGTTTCAGAATGGCAGTTCGGAAAACCCTCATTCCTCCTCAGCCTCCTGAAGTGGCGAGTCCTCGAATGGAGAGCTCTATGCGCAGTACATCTGGGTCACCTAGGCCTGCAAGGTAATCGCATGAATGTTCCCACTCTTGCTACCACCTACCATAATCGGGGAGGAGAAAGTCTTATACATGTCACGGACTTCACATGTTTTATATGCTTTTTCTAGCTACATGACCTGGACACATTTTTCAACCTCTCTGACCCTCATTTATGAAATGGACATACTTATAACATTTACTCATAGGATTCTTGTGTATTTACATGAAATGATGCATTAAAAGTACTTAGAACAGAACCTGCCTCATAGTAAACAACCAGTTATTTTTGTTGTCAAAAATGGCATCATGACAATAGTAATACATGCTTTTTTCTTTATTCTTTATCATCTGAGTTCCAAAAGTGAAATTATTTGGGGGAAAAAATGAGACAACAAAAATATTTAAAGTATAAAGTGAAAATCATTGTACTATTTATTCTCCACCCACCTTGTCAATCCCACAGCCCAGAAAAATATTAATGGGTAACAGTTTTGTCAAGTATCTTCCCACATCTATATATACATATATAGATCTATATGTATATATGTGTGTGTGTATATATAAATATATATGTGTGTGT